>NC_071611.1:60117992-60212276 GCF_024509145.1 Vidua macroura
TGAATGAGCTCCTGGAAGTGTACATTGAAGCGTATGCATTGTCTTTAGCTTTTGACTGCTTTCCAGGTACATGGGGAAAAACAATCAGACAGTGGATTGAGAAACAGACAGAAAAAACAAAATAATATCAGTTATCTGTGTGGAGATTTTTGCCACGTTCTGTTCCACACATTTCATGCTTAGTTAAAAAAAAAACAAAATGCAATTATCAAGTATTCCTTTTTGATTGTTATTACTTTAGAGGTATCATTTACATTCTTGAAATATTCCTACATACTTTTAATTTCAAACAACTATAACACCACTTACACATTGACAATATCATATTCACTGGCATTTATTTTCATATTGTATGTTGCAGTATTTTTCTGTTAACTATTCAAAAATACCACTTCCTTTGAAATACTATTTTGATTTTCATTTAAAATGAGTAAATATATATATATATATATATATATATATATATATATGCTGATTTTGGTACCTTGTAGCTTCATTTTTGAGATTAATTTTTAAATTGTAAAATCTTTTGATACTTGTGAAAGTTAGAAAAATCACTGTTATTACATAATCCTTACATTATTACATAATCCTTCATTATTACATAATGAACATTTTATTTTCCACATATTGAATTAAATGTGGAAGTAATATTAGAATACCTAAACCACTGCTTTGAAGGATTAATTTGAAAATTAATCTTTGACACAAAATACATTCAGAAGCAATAAATTTTTAAACCTTTTTATTTACTGGAACGGGAACATCTATAATTTTTAATTGCCTTTATACCAGACACGGAAAAAAACTTTGCAAAATGTTGCACTTCAACTGGAAAAATAATCCCCCTCCTTACTTTAGACACTGTAGTCTTAGGTGAACATGTTTCTGACAATATTTTTTACTTTATTAAGTCACCTGATCAAGCAAGTAAGCAGGATTTATTTTGTGGTCTTGGTGTTGTTATTTGGGTTTGGTGAGGGGGCATTTTTTGTTTGTTAGTTTGCTTGCTTTTGTTTTCTTAGAGATGTTTTCCTTTTTACAATTTAGGCTCAAGTTCAGAACAAGCTTTTTTAATGAGTTAAAACGGTCACGTTTAATAGCCACAGCAATTTCAGACTTGCAATCAAAAAATATAGGGACTATGCTTTTGTACCAAAGTGCTGTGCAGGGAGAATCAAATTATATCAATAGAGGGATGTAAACTTAAAAAACTATATCTAATGCAGAAACTGGTGTCTGCACTACTATCTGTATAGAATAATAGGTGGGAATCTAGAAATCCTGGCTTTAGTTCAATTTTTACTCACATAAATTGCCAGAAAAGATTGCCAAACTTGATGGTGACTGTCTTGACAACAATCGCATTTTAAAATAAAGAGAGACACAATCTTTCTTAGCTCTTCATTTGTATAGGTTGAAAATCTGCCGAATTTCTGAGTAGGGGCATCAATAGGTTTGCTTAAATTACTCACTGTCATAATAGAAACTTGCTCTTTATTACTCAGCTACATTTTATCTACACTAGTCACCAGTCTTGACTTAATTCTATTGTCCAAACTGATAAAAGTGATGTCTGAAGTGGATACATAAGTGAGGAACTGTAAAAAAAACAGAAAATGATGCTTAGCTTTCCAATTAATTTAGGCAAGAATCTACACAAAGAAATTAAATTTAAAGTCACATGCCATGTATTACCTCAACAAAGATAATTTTTACTTGGATGTAGTATTTATTATATTATACCTAGTTTAAACTAGCAGTGGGAATGGAGCCCAGTGACTGGACTGCAGCATCCCCTCAGCTGGGCTGAGGCTGTGGAAGCTGGGGATGCTCTTCAGTGGCGCTGCCGTGGATCTGGATTTGTGGCTTGGGCTTCAAACCACCAGGATCGGCTTGGGGAACCATGGAAGGAAGTGCAGCCTGGCAGAGAATCCAAGGGCCAAGCGCAACCTCTTCATTTGCCAGGGGAATTTCCATCCCCTCTCCTATCCCTTCCCCACCTCCCCAAGCATGGATTAGCATTACTTGTATGGAGTTATGGGGAAAATAGCTTTTTGAGCATTAGATTTTAAGACACAGACTGAACATTCCCTTTCCACTGCATTACTGCATACATCCCTAAAATCAGGCTGTACAGCTTGGTGTCAGACTCAATCCTGATCTCTGCAAAGTGGGTGACACAAGTTCATCCATGTCAGATTCTGACCCTGACAGGGTCACACCAGCTTTACACCATAAACTATGGATATATAATGTATACATACTCAAATGTATGTCTATAATTATATGTTTATACACCAGTGAGAGCTTCAGGAAGAACAAAACAAGTTACTATTGACAAGCAAGAGCACAGTCAAAGAGCTCCTTTCTCCTCTCCCACTCCCAGAAAGGACAATAAGAAATGCCCTAATATTTACCTCATGCACTTGTTGTTTAATAGAAAATCTAATCATCAAAGTCTGACATTTTCTTTCTTCTAAATTAAAATAATGAAGGACGTAATGGGTAATAAATGTGCTTACTCCAGGGTGAGCAATCTCTGGAAGTGGTGTATGCTTTAAAAATTTTAATGGCCTTTTTTAATAGTGTCCCTGTGGGACAGCTATTTACATATACCCCTCCTTCTAGCCAAAAGAAGTCAGAAAACTATTTTTAATTCACATGGGAAGGGAGGGATCTGGGTAACACGCAGTGTGTCCTTGACTTCTCTACAAAACAAAATATTTCACAACACCAATTTTAATTGAAACAAAAATAATTAATCTACCCTATGCTATTGCATATTAATGGCAACTTCAGGAAAGTGGAGGTGTGCATATGAATATATCCATTCATACAAACAACACTTCTTTGGTAGGTGAAAGGAACTCCCTCCTCCAACAGCTGCCAGCTTTTGTACAGCAGGCCCGGGAATGGTGAAGAACTGGCTTCCCTTTAAACCTCCCCATCACCTGCCTGTGTTGTCCTGCTTCTGCTCCAGATCCAGATGGCCCCAGCTGCCCCTCATTCACGACTGGTTGCATGAGCAAGTCAGAAAATAATTTATCTAGGACCAACACCTGCCATGTTACCCCACCAGTCCTCTGCCTACCCCATGTACCAGCATTCCCAGTGCAGCGATGGAACTGCTAAGAAATGCAGGAAGTGGAGCTGCTGAAGGGATGTGTTACTCAGCACAAGGGTAGTTGCTCATCATTTCAAGGTATCTATACCAGGAACTGTACTGTGCTTTATGAAATGCAGACAGAATCATGGTCACTTAGGTTTGAAACACAGACATTCTAACAAAGCACACACAACTAACTCTTCACCATGCCTTTGAACCGTTTACATAGTCTTCACTGTGCATGAATCCTAAGCAGAGGCCTGACCTGAACAGCACTCATAATAGAAAGCATTATAAAGTGAAGGTAAAAAGCCAGTAGTTAAAAATTGAGAGAACTGAAAACTGTCCTTCTGGTACCCGTGTCAACACTGAGATGCCCTGGTGGATTTTCTCCAGCACCTGAAGAAATACATTTCTCATTGCTTTGCTTGTGTCATTTCTGCTAAACTTTAAAGAAGAAATCATCTGCTAGACTAATAAAAAGTGATCTGTGTACTGTAAAGTACATCTACTAATATTTTATCAGTCCTAAGCTGAAGGGTTAAAATAGTTGCTGAATATAAGTTTGTTTGCACAATTTATTTTTAAAATTTCATAAGAAGCAGTTTGGTTGCTTGAAATTTTCAGGAAATGATTATCCAGCTCTATATGCTGAAGTAATTTTAAGAAAATTAAAGTGTTTGTCTGGCTGAAATAACTTGTAAATGAACTCATTTTTTTTTTTCCTCTGCCTTCTTTTGTTGTATTTCATGCATTGTAGGCACTAGCAATGATATTAGTTATAGTGTGGGAAAATATTATAATTGAGATCTGGGAAGTTATTTGCAGACTTCAAGTTTTTCTTTACACTGTGCTGACATTTAGTACATCCCTGCTGGGGAAAACAATGCTGGCATTCATAACTCTAGACGTAGATTTCAATCGACTTAAGTGGGCATAATGAAACTTGGTCATTCACCAGTTGCCCATATTGTGTTCTCAAATTTTCTCTCAGCAAAAGTATAATGACTCAGTATTGTGCGGTTGCAGAGACAAGGACTCAGAACAAGAGACACCAGTTTTGTCTGACGGTGTGAGAAAGTCGTCAAGGGATCTTTTCTTCCAGATGGTGTTAAATTCAGCTGCCTTTTTAACATTGGCCTTGCACAGCAATCTGCTGTTCTCTTTTCACAAGGAATAAGCTCCAATCCGTGCTAGTTAACATGCATACTCACACAACCTGCAACTACCTTCCAACTGCTTTACAATGCACTGGTATGCTAAATAAACTTGATCCGGTCTCCTCCAGTGCTAGAACTGGCTTGGAGAGAAATGCCCACTTACAGTTCAACTTTTTGGATTAGGGTTTGGTTTCACTTCCCATAACATAAATCTTTTCCTTTGTTTGATAGAGTAACCTTTTTTTTTTCCACACAAGTTTTGAGGGAACAACACGTAACAGGTAGATAATCCTAGGAAAGGATTACCTTTCCTAGTTACTTGCTGCATGAGCCTGTTAAAGCATAAAAATGAGGGTCTGGTATCACATTTCCACATGATCTTTTTCCCCAAGTCAGAAGTCTACGGTGTAGAAGAAAAGGTGCAGAGAAATGGGTCTCTGCTCCTGAAGAAGTGAAGGAGTAAGAGCAGTAATAGTAATAATAGCAATAATAGCCAATAATATTTTACTGATTGATAATCACGTGACATTATTAAGGTACAAAACCATTTAAGATTACAATGGCAAACACGCGATTATAATGCTGCTGTTTTTCTCTGATGTTTTCTTTCACAAATTTACACCGAAGACCAAGATGCAAGCAACAGCTTAAGTAAATTAACTCCATTCATGCCTAAGTAAACAAGGAGTTTCCCCAGAAAACAGCTTATCGCTTTAATTGAAGCTCGTTGAGAAACACGACCGCGCACTTTGTCATGTAAACTTTAATTGTAGTAGACAATGGGTCTAGGTAAATAAACCCCTAGACAAGCCGTTAAATGAGAGGCGGGCACTCTGCGGTGAAAGCCCGGTGGCTCAAACACGTTTGCGACGTAAATAAACACAGCTCCCCTCGCCAGGTGCTGCTGCAGTAAAACTTTGCACATGGAGTGCAGACAAAACGGAGGTTTAACCTCAAAAGAGTCTAGCCGGGGTCCCGGCCGGCACTGCCGGCGGCCACTGGGAGGACCCTCCGGCCGAAACTAAGGTTATTTTAACAGCTACAGAGAGAATGGGATAACTTTTGAGGCAAAAATTTTTGGTTTAGCTACACAGTACTCCTGCTGCTTCCAGAACACGCTGGCTGGCTCCTTGTTCCATCCTTCTCACAGTGCAGTGTATGGCGTGAAGGTAAATATTCCCATTATAAGCCCCAAACCAATGCTTTTTATAAGCAGTTCAACAACAAAGTGAAAATACAAAATAAAATTAAATAGTTATAAAAAGCGGCGCGCAAAGGTTTTGCCCCAGACAGATGGAGACTGCTAACCCACGTTCCCTTATCGCTGATCTTATTTTAATCTGCCGTGGAGAACGTTCGGTTACTGACTCAGTATCACATTCCAGCGTGCCTCTGGAAAAACCTTTAGGTCAAGTCTAAAGAAAATATGTTATTCTGGGCAATGAATCCTCCTCAGTTTCACTGCGAGAGGTGCCTAAACCGCCGCAATTATAAAGATAATATTTGTTGAAAATACAGGACTCTTTGCATCCCGACACGCCTGCCCTGACCTTCCCTTCCTCCATCGGGACCAAAACCCGCGTCCCCTCGCGACCTCCGCTGGAGAAGGATGCAAGTTCCGCCCGGGTGCAAGTTCCACCCTTCTCCCGCGGAGGGCACGGCGGGGTGCGGTGCAGGGGAAGCGGGCGTGTTCTGCAGCCCCGTCCCTTCGACCAGCATTTCTGGGATGGCAGTGGGTGGGAAATGCTCTCCCGGGTGCCGGCGGTGGGCTCCCCCAGCCCCGGCCCCGGCCCCCGCCGGGCTGTCTGTCACCGACCGCCGGGACACGGCGCTGCCATTTGCCCCGAGCGTGGGAATGGGAGCACCCAGCCGTTCACATCTCCTGCACGTCTTTTAACGGAATCAATTAAGCAAGACAGACCCTCTGCTTCTCCACCTCCTCCCCTCCCCCCGCCCCCCTTCCTCTCCGTGTTTTTGTCAGGTCTGTACGTCCTAATTATTTCTGTATGGAATACCAGAGCTGTTTCCAGGATAGACCTGATCATCCTTAAACAAAAAGAGAGGAGGCGCACACGTGGGTTTTGGAGTAAATGTCACTTTCATTTCCAATGCTAGGTGCAGAGTAAGGCATAGAACATTTTTTTACACTTTGACGGGGGGAGGCGATCTCCATCATGTCTTTCTGCTTCAGTAGCTTCCTCAAGGAAACCCTCTCGAAACAAAGAAGCATCTATGCTCGCGTTTTGAATAGAGGAATAAAAATCGGCAATTATTTTTTTTCTCCATCTTTGTGCAACTCCGCCGAGTTCTAAGTAGATATAAATTATTAAGCTTGCCTGCATCCGGTGTAAACTTTTTCTGAAAGTCTGCTTTCACATGATTTGAAATTAACCTCAATGCTTTGTCTCAGATGCACACAGGTTTTGGGTTGGTTTGTTGCATTTGTTTTTGTTTTTTTTTTTTCCTCAGTTCAGTAGTCAGCTCTGTATCATCAGCACCACCATCTTCATCATCACCAACTATCACCTTTATTTTTAAGGCCATTTCATTGCAATGAATAACTTTGAAAAATGGAACTCAGCATTAGGTTTCTAATAGAAAAAAAAAATATCCTTAGTCCTGTTTAACGTTGAACTGTTCTGGGTTTCCCTTTATTTATTTATTCAACAGCAATAGTTGCACATACACTGTTTACCATCAGTACCAGGTTCTCTCTGCAGTGGGTGAATGTCCATTCTGTGCCATGCGACAACTTCATATTTTGGAATAATTATGCCATTTAACTTCCTCCAGTCTCACCTTCAGCTGTAAAAATGTTAGATTCAATAAGTATTCCTGTCCCCTTTCGAGTTTTACTGTCTCTTGCAGCAGTCTTTAATTTTCACATGCTGTACGATGATCATGAAGGAGTTTTTACTTTCGGTTATCTAGCTTTATGAAGACCAAAACACTCATACAGCTAGATAACCAAAGATAACAACTCGCTTCCCTCAGAGCTTTTTTTTTTTTTTTTCCTTTTTTTTCGTCATTGCTACAATCCAGAGTCTTTCTGGCAAAAGCATTGTTTCCTCCATGAGCACTAGTGCGGCTTTAAAATGTCATCCTTTTATGTAAGTATTTCTGTATGTGCAGCTACAAAACGATCCCTTGCCTTCAAAGTTTATTCCGAACTTTTTGTTTCAGCCAGTAATTTCCGGCAGGGGTAGCCAACAATTCGTCTGTTAATACCAGAAAATAAAGCCAGCCATTAAGTTGCGTAAGCTGCGTTAAGAGAGAGGAGCATCCATTCCTTTACAGGCCCCTATTTGCATTGTAAATCGCTTCGTTTTCACGAAAGACTCCTTAGCGTCTATAAAGATGAGAGCCTTCGGCAATTTCCAACGCAGTGTAAGGAGGAACAAGAAGGTGGGGAAAATCCATTTCAGTAGGAAGTAACAAGATGATTCGAGGATGAGGTTCCTGATCCCCTTAGATTGTGCACGGCATAGAGCTCTTTGCCAAAAGGTGGCAGCTTGATTGTAAATATCTTTCCTGGGTGTGTATTTTAGAGGGGGGAGATTCGCTCTTTCTCGGAGCTCCTAAAGCTGGGGAGGAGACAGCGGTCTTGCCGGCTGCTGCTGCCCCCGGTCTGAAAGATGGAGAAAAGAGCCATCATTGGAAGGCTTTCAGTGCCAAAATGCGGGCCAGCCCGTCAAGGTCAGAGGTCCTGGACCGCGGGAGACCAAGGTAATGATGATGTCATGAGAAACCTCGAGTATACACGGCTATTGATATGCATGAGCCACCAGTGGCCGGCGCTGGAACCGAGTCCGGTCTCGCCTCCAGCATCGCCGCCTCCGCCGCCCTGGCGCGAGGGATCCGCCCGCCGCCTTTACCTTCTTTCTCCTCTGCAGCACAGACCGCTCTAACATCCAGAGGCCGAGGGAGAGGACTCTCTCCCCCGGGACGAGCAGCCTGTCCGACCCCAGGGAGCGCTGCTGCACTTCTCTTAGGGCAGCCCCCGCTGGTGAGGAGGGATGCCGCGGCGGGGAGCGGGGCCTTGCGCTTGGAAGCTGGGAGGGGGGTTGTGCTACGCAATGAGTCGATGTGTAATTACACTGACAATTTTCCCATTTTCCCTGTCGTTCTGTATCTATGAGGGATTTTTTTTTTTTTTTTTTTTTTTTTTTTTTTTTTTTTTTGTTGGTTAGTTGCTTTGGGGAGACAAGGGGTGTGCCTTTTTATTTATTTTTACTCCGCATCTCTGTCGTGTTTCGCGCCTATCGTGATTCAGGTATTTACAGCGGGACGGTCGTGCGAGGCGTTCTCCTCCGTCTGTCTCTGCGGGAAGCTGCGAGCAGCAGGCTCAGCGTATTCCGTAGCCTCTATAACCTCTCTCTGATCTTCTCCCCACACTCCACTCCCTCCCAGCCTGTGCACGTTTCTGTGTCTGTGTTAGAAAGCAACAAATGTAAACATTTGCAGCAATATTTACCAAGACCATGCATTATCTGATGAAACTCCGTAATAAAAACGTTTATTTTTAAACGATTTACCGTTTATTTTCATTGACCTCGTACTAAGAGAAAAGAACTGCATGCTGGTGTTACTCATGGAACTGACAGAGGAAAGTCTTGACGCGTTATGTAGAATTTTAGGATTTAAGTTTCTCAGCTCCTCCTACCCCACCCTAGCCCCCTGCTAAAAGAACATTACACTTTGAATTATTTAACAATATAATTTGTATAGAATTTTTTCAAGTGCAAATATTAAAGGTCTCTCGATTATATGTGATAAAATGAACCTTCTCACTGTGATCTACCATGCTTACTGTTGAAATTAATAAATGCATTTCAACAGCTCCTGTGTGCTGTGTTCAGTACAAGATACACATCAAAAAATTCATCACAGACTATAGACTGCTCAGAACTCCTAAAGGAATACTAGGTTAAAATTCATCCTTCTACTCTTCTAAGCTACAAAATAAAATCTGTGTCCAAATACAATCACAGTCTATAGTCCACACAGCATTTAAGTGCATTAGTTTGTAAATTAACCTTCACTTACATACATTGCTATTTTTAGATCGATTTTTTTTTTTTAATTCAAGGGGTTAAACTGAAGTTGTTGATGCTCTGTGTCGGCTACAGAGCTTGCTTGTATGATAAAGCTTATGTCCCCTTGTGTGTACACAGGGGAGCCATAGGTACGTGTGTCAGTCTAGGTGCATGTGTCTATGTGTTTGTCTTAAAATATATATGCAGGTGTATGTGGTTACACTATAAAACAACAACTGTAACAACAAGTCCATTTTTATTGCAATTACATAAACATGAAAATGGGGAAACAATCCTATTTGTAAGACACGACCCGAAATTAAAACTGCCACCAAATAGTAGCACACAGACGTTGGCAATCTACTAACTGCTAAATCTGAATCCTGCAGGGACATTACCAATATACTTGTGTTTTCAGATTCTAAGACTTTGAAGCTGAACACTTCTGTTTTAAACCAGTATTATATATTCTGGTATGGACTGGTTTTTTCCACCAGGAAAAAAACAACAAACACTTTTTTTTACCTGGGACACATAAGACCTACTTGTGGCAGTGCTCTTTGAGGAAAATTTAGAACTGGCACAAAATTGTTAGAATTTTTATAATGCTGCATTATGTCTTACTGAGCTGCTTCATTACCTCTTGGACTGTTCAGGCACAACTGGGGCAACTGAATCAGGTATCTGATGCAACCAGAGGCACATGATCACTTTGATTATTATACAAAGTTCTAATGAGTATATATGAGTTTTTCTGAGTTGGCAGATAGGCAAAAGATACTTTTTGTGGCAGTAACTAGGGGCAGTATTGTTGGTGATCAAGCATGTGTTGCAAAGGACAGGCTTGTGAGTTTATGCATTAAATTCTTTCATTCAGAGACATGAAATTACAAGTGATCCTCATGTTCGTGTGTGTGTGTGTATGTGTGTGTGTGTGCACCTATGCGTACATACAAGTGCATATGTACATATGTGTATATGTAATCCATATTAACACAGATGCATACATACATGTTAAACGCATGCATGTCACCAGCTGTGACACCATCAGATTTAAATGCAAGGTACGTTATAGTAAATTGGCATTTTTTTCAAAGAGACAAAGCATATCTCTAAAACACCAAGCTTTCTTTTCACAGTCTCACTTACGAACTAACTTCGGAAGTAACTGCAATACACCTGACGTATTTTGTTGATTAATCATTGGAGCCTAAGCACATCAAAAGAGGCAATGTGATGGTTATGACCCAGCTGTTCATTAGCCTTATTACCAACTACATTTTCTAGCTCTCAGACATCAAGGACCTCAACAACATCATGAGTTGTTTAACTATTTGCTTATTCTGAATACAAAAATATATTCAGCAGTTGTAAAGCACTTTTCTAAAACTGGACTGTTGCCCAGCATGTCGAAAGTTTAAGCAAAGCACAGTTGTGAAAAGTAGCTGTTAACACTGCCCACTCTCTTCCAGTTGACATAACTGTATAAAACGTATTCCAAAGTTACTGTAGAAATACCTGCCTATTAGAAGTTATGGAATACATAACACTTTTTCCTTCTAGCTTTCCAGCACATTCCTGCTAATTGCCTCTAGATTACCATGCTTGTTTTCTAATCTTTTTATAGGTCTCCAGATGTCTGTGATGTAAAGAAGAAATATCCCGTATGGATTCCTTAAGAGCAAACCATCTCTATTGACTTTAAAGAGGAATGCTTATGACTCTCTAACTATTGCAATCAGACCCCCATCCTATCTCCAGCAACACCACCTTCTTTGGGAAGACACACAGGAACCCCACTTAAGCTGCTGTGACATAAGAAGGGTGTAGTGTTGCAGAAATTCCCTTTTTGCACTAAATTATAACAAAATTCATGTAGAGGTAAACATTGCCAGTACATGCCAGTACGTGCCAGTACAGTCCAAACCTTTTTTCCCTGCAGAGCGGCATCCCTTTTCTCCCATCCCGGTAAGTCACTCAAGTGCCTCGCCTTCAAATGAAGGTGGCTTATCATTTCTTTTGTGACCACAATTTCATTTTACAGGCAACTGAATGTTATACTTCTCTTGCATTAAACATAGAGTATGCAAAAGGGTATCTACTACAAATCCAAATTCAGAAATAAGAAAAGACAGAATATCAAGAATTCAAAGTCACAGAAAAAAAAAAAACCAAACCCTCAAACAGTTGATGATTACAACGTGGAATCCCTGTGCCGTTAAAGGACATGTATTCTTTCAGTAATGTATATAATATAGTATATAATATATAAACAAACAAACATTACTATTTCTTGTTGCAGCTGTCACTACCTATGGTCTGTCTGCATTGTTTAAATCTTAAAAATAGCCCAGTAAAAAGCAAAGGATCATAATTGAACATCTTGTCCAGAAATATATATGAATAGATAAATCTATGTGATTAGAAGGTGCTAAGTATATTAACTTCTGGGATTATTAGATAAATCACTAAAACGCTTGACCCTAGATTAAAGGTGGAAAAAACTGGCCACATTTCCTGCAGTTGGTTTAAGATGACACAAAACAAATATGAGGGATATACTCCTGCATCTGCAGGGTTAAAGACGGTAATCAATATTTACTGGAAATATTATGAATAATATAATATGTGTATTTTTTACTGCATTATTATTTCTGGAGAATTACACTTAAAAATAAAAGGCTAAAAATATTATTTGGGGCTGCTGAACAGAAGGGGTGAAAACTATAGAGGCAGATCTGGGATGGAAACTGTATAGGCAGATCTGGATTTTTTGTCCTATAAACTGCCAGTTACTTAACAAAGGTTGGAGGCTCCACCTAGCCTTCAGCTCAAACATGCGAAATATATTATACCAGCCTTTTCCCACCATATTTCCCACATGTTCCTGACAGATGATGTCCTGAAAACAGAATTACTAGGAAGGTATAGTCTCTATTTACAGCTCTGCAAGCTTATCAAGGGCCGCGGGGGTAAATAAATACAATATAAGTTGTTGGTTTTCGTTGCATTATATCGATCACAACAGCCTCAGCTAAAAATTGTTGTTGTTGTTGTTGTTGTTGTTGTTATTTCCCAGGCAGCAGTGCTGTTCTTAGGTGCTGCGATGAGGCAGTTTCACCCGGATAGAGGGATGCTGAGGGTCACGCCCGGGCCAGGGTGAGTGGCCTGGCCGCTCTTCACTAGCGCTCCCGCAACTCCACTGGAACTGTCCTGTCCCCGACACTCCATTGCCAGGTGCGTTCCTGTGCTGAACGGAGCCATTTTGGCAGGGATGGATTTTAGAGAACCCGAGAAGTGATGGTCGCTTGCTCCGAGTGACCCACTACATGGAAGGCAGCGGAAGGCGGCGAGCAATCCTTTGCACCCTGACCAGCTGCAAGATATGACTCCGACTTATCTTCTTTCCTCTCCCCCTCTTTTTTTTTTTTTTTTTTTTTTTTCCCTGCATTTCTCCTCCCCTTCTCCCACCTCCCCCCCTCCACTTTGTGGGGTTTTTGTTTGTTTGTTCGTTCGTGTGGTTTGAAAACTGCTATTCTTCAGCTCTGTGAGTGTTTGTTCTTGTGCCTGCACACCTTCCGAGGGCAACTAGGCACTGCAAAAATACTCCCTGAGAAGCCACAGCTCAGCATCCGCTGGCAGTCTGAGAGATAATTAACATTTCCCGCACCAAATAGAGCCCCACGACCAACAGGTTTAGCATCAGACACACAAAAACGGCTCACCGCCGTAAGCCGTTATGTCCAGTCATAAACCTTTGTTAATCAAATGTCCCTTGCCCGGAGCGAAAGAAGGTAGCCAGATCTAAGCCGAGCGACCTGCTCCGGTTACCCGGGGAGGGCCGGCCTCATCGCCAACTCACAGGCACCCTGGAAATCTCCATCTGTCGAGGTTTCAGCATCCAAATTTTGCAGGTAATTCAGGACACACACACACACACACACAAACACTGCAGTACTTACATATCTTCGCCTTTATCAGGGAATGATTTTTACCCCACATGTAGGGCGTGAGTTGCGTCCCTGGTGTCAAACAAAGATTCCCACAGCCAAGCCCCCCAGGAGCAGAAAAAGCTCTGTCGGGTCTCCAGAAATTCAAGTATTTCCCCTCTCCATCCCTATTTAAAAGTGTCCCTTAGATCCACGGTGTTGTTCTTGTTCCAATGACTCTAAAATAGTTTAAAATCTTCCATCCATGAAAACGGGAGAGAGATGGAGAAAGTTGGCTTGGGTTTACCATTTTTTTTTTCTTTTTCCTCACTGTTTCCTACACCCCGGAGTAAAAAGTGAACTGTTGTATATGAGGTTCTGCAAGTTTTTGTGGGGGTTGGCCAAGGTGTAGTCCAGCCTCTCTGCTTAGGAGGACGTGCTCCGAAATTCAACCAATTTCCCCAACGCTTTTGTTGCTGATGAACTGAAGCCCTATTGTTTTTCATCCATTGCCACGGTCTTTTTCACTTCCTACTATATGTTATGTTTTGCCAGAGATAATGAATTTGCACCAAAACCTCTCATAGTCCCGTTCTGACAGACAGAACAAATTATAAATGTCTAGTGCAGAGAAGAGCAATGAGTACTTTTTTTTTTTCCTAGAGAAGAAGAAGGGAAGCTCCCATTTCTTTAAAAAAAAAAAAAAAAAAAAAAAAAAAAAAAAAAAAAAAAAAAAAAAAGGGTCGAGTTGTCGAGTTTCCTAAGGTGTTTTCCTCCAGTTAACTTCTGAAGAACAGTTTCATCTGAGTCTTGTTTCTGGGAGGCACTGATATTTTGTGCAACTTTTTTCAAAATCAATCAGCCGGTCAACAGCAGGTAAAAAAACCCAACTCCCCCCCCCCCCCACACAACCCCCCCCCCAAAAAAAAACCAAACAAACACACCAAAAAAAAACAACCAACAAACCAAAAAATCAAACAGGAAAACTCATGGTGTTAACAAAAAACACTCTTCCCATTCCTGTTGTCAGGTGAACTTCTAGCGTGACCTCTTGTCACTGGGAGGAAGATGTCCCAAAGCGCTGCTATTTCCTTCTGCCCCCTCTCATCCGTTTCTCCGAGTTTGAGAACAGCATGAAAACACCAATAAAAGCCACCTAGGTTTTAGGGTGCAGGGGCCGACGGAAAGAAGTCTCGGTTAGCGTCGGAACAGGAGGTGTGCAATAAGGGAGGGGTGGAGGGAGAGATGGAGGAGGGATAGAGTGAGGTACGCAAGGTGAGGGGATGGCAGGACGGCTCGTTCCTGCTCTAACCCCTGTCTGGGGGGGCGTGTGGGGTGTGACTGAGGTGGGCCGATATCGTGCTGGCCTCTCACTCTGGGTCAGATATACGTGGCGCCCCGCGGAGGGGAGGGGGCTGCGAGGGGTGGGGGCTGGCAGGGGGAGGGGCGACTCTTAAAAACTACTAAATACATACATACACATATATGCATCCTACAGATGCCCCTACACAGACACCTGTACGTGTATGCATATGTATGCATCCATCCATATATATATTTATTGTTATGATGACAGGCGTCTATCCCCCCCGGCGCTTGGCTTTAGGGAGAGAGAAGGCGCTCTGCCGTTCCCAGTCGCAGACTTCCGCCGAATGTTTCCACGGGGAGAGTCCCGCAGCAGCCCCGATCAGACGGGCATTCCCTGCCGGCAGAGCCTTCGGAGACCCGGTGGACAAAGAGAGCTCTGTGAGGATGCAAATGCCAGCCCCGATCGAACCGAAGGAATTCAGCACGAGTGCCCGGCTGCGCGGAAAAAAAAAAAAAAAAGGTAAGAGTCGACACCGCTCACCGCTCCCCCGGTCAGAAACACATTCAGGTTTCTGCTTCCTGGAGAAAGTTTAAGTTTAGCTGAGATATTTGAAGGGAGAAGCAGTGTGTGAATATGCAGTAGGAACGGTTGTGTCAAGCTCCACAGAGATTCTCTGCAACAGTTCATAGAAAGCTGAAAAAGTGTAAATAATGTCAGCAGAAAAGGAGAGAACACCACGGGTTTCTAAGCCAGCGGCTACATCTCACCCTGCCGCCTCGAAGTCTGAAGTTCCCCAGGAAGTGAAAATTCTCCCAAACATCACGATACACCGCAGTCTCCAAAAGGAGTGGGGGAAGGGAAAGAGGAGGACAGAATGCTCTAACCTACTCCCCACCAGTACGGTGTCTGTGGTACACCGAATCCCCGCTTACACCGCGTCTCTTCTCGGTGGAGTGAGAAAGCATCACTGCAAAGCAGTGAGAGCGGCTTGGACTTGCAGATCGGGGCAATACCCGAGATGAGGGCTACCCCACCCCTCTGGCCGCCAGCCTACCTTCTCCCGCTTCCTCTCTCCGAGCCCTGTACCTGCGATGCACTACAGAGCAGCGCCTGGATGAATGCTGCGCCCTCACCGGCTCAACGCTCCTCTGTCATGCAACACTTTGGCTAGGCAGGGGGAATTTTCTTATTATATTTTAAATTGCTTGGAAATTTCTATTTTCCACTCGTCTCCTGATGAAAAGAAGCATCAAATAATGTCCAAATACCACTACTACTACTATTACTATTTTATATATATACATATATATATAAAACAAAAAATGGAAAGAAAAAAGATAGAAAAGGCTGGACGGACTCTGCAGTGCTGCGGTGAGGTCGGCTTTCTTTTGGGGCCAAGCGCTGGGCTGGGCAGCACTGCTCCTGCTGCTAGAGTTTATTTCATGGGGTAGAGTGCGGGCGGGAGCTTGTGCGCCCGCGGAACAGCGCGGAGCATCTCCGCGGCTGCGCCCTCGCCCCGAGTCCCTCCATCCCCTCTTCACGTTCAAGGCTTAGCGGAGAGGTCGCGTCTATTGACGTCAGCTGGAGGCTGCACATCCGTTTACACATTAACGAAAGTAGGACATTAAAAAAAAAAAAAAAAAGAAGAAGAAGAAAAGAATATGCAAATCCCGCTGTTCGGAGAAGGGACCGCGGATTCTGGGAGCGATCGTCCCTATTTGCGAAGATGCTAATTACGGGAATTAGCAGGGCCTCCCCTTTTCTTCCAGATATCATTATCATTATCAACCAAACAAACATCCCCGAAATGAGCGATCGGGGACGGGCTGCGGCGCGTAGAAGAGCCCGTATGGGCGCAGGCGGCCTCTGTGTGTGAGCCGGGATCCACCGTTGCGCCATTCTCTTCTCCTTCTCCTGGCTCCTGTTGGCTCCAGCGTGTGTTACTTTTAATACTGATGCATGTGTAAGGTATATTTGCATTGTTTTTAATTTACTGGAAATTGCAGCCTACCACTTGTCCTTTGCTCCGTCCTTTCTACTTCTTTAAATATACTTGTCCTTTCCCCTACCCCACTCCTATTTCCCTATGTTTTGGTGAGACTCTGCAGTGTATGTGTCTTTATATCCAGTTTCCTCCATGCTTCTATTCTGTATAAGATTACAGATTATGAACAGTGCTAGTTTTACAAATCAAAGTGCACAAGATGTTTATTGGACATTTAAAAGTCTGGAAGGTCTTGTTACCCTGCTCTGTTATCACACCGCTAGTTGGAGTCTGGAAGCTGATTGTCTAAGTAACTTCATATTAAGAAAACAAAGTTTTACAAATCACTAACACCCCCCTCCCTTTCTGCCCCATTTTAAGGTATAAGGCAATATAGATAAGGGGTGTAATAGGGGCAGTTTAAATGGATTTAAAATATTTCATTGCTGTTTTACGGCCTTTAAGTGCACTTGTATCAGCCTTTATTTCAGAAATAGTTTATTTCAAAATTCTTAAAATATGCAGAGCCAGGTACGGAGACCTCTCTCCGAGAAAGACATTTTGTAATTTCTGGTTTAGGTGCTGCATTATTAAATGTGTGACATACGGTTTCTAACATGTGCATATCTAAATCCAGTACCTAATTCTTCATAGAAAGAGGTCGATATTTAGAAGAGGTTTAGAATTTTTTTTTAAATACTGCTTGTAGCCTTACACTTGCTTTATCTAGAAATCCATAGGACTTGAATTATATTACAATCACAGGTAACACTTTTCAGTTTACCTTAATGCATAATGAAAAGAAAGAAGTGTAGTTTAAATAGCAAAACCAGAAGATTGCTCTGTTTTTATAGTCCAGGAATGTTGTTTTTAAACACACAACGTTATTCCACTAAAAAAAAAAAGAAAAAAGGCCGTGCATACAATTTCTTCTTTTTCGAAAGCTCAAGTGCATGAGTAGATTATGAATGACCTACCAGAATGGACATATCGGGCAAAAGTTAGCCCTCTCCAAAGACTGTTATGCATGTACTTTTTAAAATAAAGATTGGAGTGTCTCTTACCCTGTGCCCGCTTCACCGCAAGTATATTTTAATTCTTCGTCGCTTCTAACGTTATTTCCAGCGCTATTTCTCTCTCCAATTTTATAAGCCCTACGCTGAGATGTCACCCAGTAATAAACAGTCATGTGCCTACACGTAAAACGTGTAAGAAAATAATACTCTCCCAAAACGGCACTCGACACGGTCATCCATCAAATTAGCTCATATAGCAGCAATCCATTAATAAAGCACAATTTCTACACATTTTTATCAATAGCAAGTGCCGGCGCTTCCCTGCCCGCGGATGCAACCCATTCCCCGCCCATGTCCTTCTTTTAATGAGCACACGTGAGCGCACGTGCAGTTGTCGCTCCCTTGCGGAGCCGCATTAGCGTGTGCGGGGAGGCAGGCAAAAGTGAGCGTGGGTCTGTCCGTCTTTCCGTCCCTGCAGCGCATGGCGCATCGTCCCCCACACCCCATGGTGGCTTACATCGGCCCTCGCTGCAGTCACGACGGGACGGAGGTAGCTGCCGCCTCCGACCCCGGACCAACCCCCTGACGGGATGCTAGGGGTCCGCCTCGCAGCTTCCCTCCCTCTCCTTTCCCCTCCTGGCCCCGCTTTACTGCACAGCGGCCCCGCGAATCACAGCGGTCACTTTTGTATAAGCCCTGGAGCTGGAAGTGTGGCAACGCACCCCTTCCTCGCCCTGCCTGCGCCTCTGCCGGGGTCACGGGCAGCATAGGGAGAGCTACGTGTCCCCTCACATCCCAGACACTTGACACTTAAACGTGACGGGTGGAGTAGGAACAATAAATACAGCCCCTGCCCCTCCTCAGCCACCCCGCATACACATTGCCTAATATCGGCCTAATATCGGATCTACCGCTAAAACCAGTGTCGCCTATGTTCTGCTGCGCATCTGCACAAATCATCCAAGGTGACTGAAATGCCACCGACGTTGGCGATTTCTTGGATTCCTGTCCAAGGATAGATAAATAAATGAATACATAACAGCGCTAATAATGCTGATTTGGGGTGGCCGCTGCGTGAGACACATTGCTGGATTCTAAATAATGCCTGAAATAAATCCTTTTTTCCATATTCTCATTCATTTTCCCCTATAATCCCCTTTTTTTCCCCTCCCCACCAATGCTTTTAATACCTATCCTTCTCTAAACACAGTATTCTGCATTTTACACTTAAATTTTCTGCCACTTCTCTTCATCCCTGTCTTCTTATACTATATGTAAATAATCCGAACTGCATATTGTTCTACATATATGCATTATCTTTTAGAGAAGTGAAGGTGCAGGTACTGTGGGTATAGTACAAGTATTTTCTCATTTTCTTTTTTTCTTTTCTTTTCTTTTCTTTTCTTTTCTTTTCTTTTCTTTTCTTTTCTTTTCTTTTCTTTTCTTTTCTTTTCTTTTCTTTTCTTTTCTTTTCTTTTCTTTTCTTTTCTTTTCTTTTCTTTTCTCTTTCCTTTTCTTTTTACTTTTCTTTTTACTTTTCGTTTTGTTCTTATTTTTTTGTTTCCCTTGCAAGACGGAAATATTGAAATGAAAAAATGTAGAACGTCAAACAGATAATATTTGGTGAAATAATTGAAGTTTGGCGTGACAGTTCTTTTTTTTCCCATAAGAGAAAAATTGCCAGAATTTTATCTGTGCAGATAAAAACATTCAAATTAAAAAAATAAACCATAGTTTTATCTGTGCATACAGGAAAAAAAAAAAAATTACACACAAGCTTCCAGGGCGTATATACCCTCACTGTGTACCTCTTCTGGAAATAATAATAAATAGCCAATGACCATTTTTTTGTGGTTAAGAACATGTCTCCTTATTAGAGGTACAAAGGCAGAAATCAAGAGGAGCAGCAGCAGAGGGGATGAAAGTTGTGTTTCTTGCATCCAGAATTCATGTGATCACTAAATGTTAAGGTTTCCAGAGGCTGAAGTATAGCAAACACATTGTTAGATGTATTTTGGCGAGCATATAGGATGCAAGTTGAGCTCCAGCCCGGGCTGACCGGCCAGAGCAGGCGACTCTGTGCAAAGCATGGTTTTGGCTTGCAGCACAGGCTGAAGAGGAACGAACCAAATTTTTTGATGCCATTTCTGTTCTTTTTTTTTTTTTTTTGACTATTCAGTTTATACCTAGGTGTAAAATAACTCATCGGAAAGACCAGGTTTGGAATGCATTGTTATCTCTCTGTTTCCCGTGAATATGGTCCCTAGCAGCAGAGTGAATTTGATTTTTTTTTTTTAAATTTTTGGTGGTTTTATGTTTGGGTTTTTTTTGTTTGTTTGTTTGTTTTGTTTTCTGTTTAAATTTTTTTCCCCCCTGTTTCATGGCCTTGTTTTGTTTTGATTTGATTTTAAATTCAATCTGCAGGTACGAAGTTCATGTTTACCACTCCCTCCCCGCCCAGTGTACAATGCCCGGGCAGGCCGGACTCCACTTCTGAGACAGGAGAAAAGGCGGGAAGGAGGCGGGAGGACATTCAGTTCCTCCGTGGGGTCGGTCCTGCCCAGTGCCCGCGGCTGCCCGGCCCGGCCGTCCCGAGCCCCGCAGCACTCATCCTCTCCGGCGGCGGGGAAACAGCGCCACCTCCCGGTGCCCGTCCTTGGGCACTGGGTGCGGATCCTGCCGTCCGTCTCACGTCCCCTTTCAGCGCCGTCCTAATGATACCCCTGGCTGCCGTGTATGGACTCTGCTCCAACAAAATTTTAAAAATAATCATTAAAAAAAAAATAAAGTGGTAGTAGAAAACCAAGCTATAGAGAGATACCTAGCAGGAAGAAGCATGATCTGCAGGTAGAGCAGTCCTCGGGTGACTGGCAGTGTTCTCGGCTCTCCGCCCCTTCTCTACTCCTCGACCCCACAGGGGGTGGGGTGTGATAATTGTCGTCTCCTTCCCCTCCCTACACTGCGCTTCGCATGTTGTTTGCCGCAATCAAAATACGGTGTTGGTCTGTGGGTGCCTGTTTGAAGAGAAGTCGGGCTTACGAAACGCAGGGAGCGGGGGGAGGAGCTGCAATATCTCAGGGAACAAAAATATTTTAGTATTCCTCCCTGCAGAATGGCCCTCCGTTCTTTATTGAATTTGTACCGGTGTTGCGTGGAAAGACCTTTTTCTCGGAAGCTCTTATTAGCTGATCGTAGCAGGCTTTTATCTTCCCTCGATTCTCCCTTCCTCTTTTTAATAGTAATAAAGTAATAAAGTAAGGAAAATGAAGGGTTTGATGTTACAGAAATGCAATTCTTATGCGAGGAAATGGCGGGGAAGAGCTCTAAACGCAGTAGACTGTCAGGAAAAATATGTAGTCCTAGAAACGTAGAGGTCGTGTTTGATTATTTGATTGGATTAACTGCCCCGTCTTTTTCTTTTTTTATTTTATTTTTATTTTTATTTTTATTTTTATTTTTATTTTTATTTTTATTTTTATTTTTATTTTTATTTTTATTTTTATTTTTATTTTTATTTTTATTTTTATTTTTATTTTTTTGGGTTTTTTTTGGGGTTTTTTTTTCGGTTTCTTTTCTATTTTGGTAGCTCATTAGCTGAACTTTCTCCAAGACGATGCGTTTCTGTGATTGATTTACATCTCCTCTTAGGAATTTGTAGTTTTCTCATATCTCAACAGGCTGTGGAAAGACAGAAGAATAACTCGTCTGTCTCTCATAGGACATTTCTTCTTCACCTCCAGGAAATGATTTCAGAAAAAAATATAACAACATGATCTGTTGTGTGTGTGTTGGTGGTTTTTTTTTTTAGTTGTTTGGGTTTTTTGATTTTTTGTAATTTTTTCCCCAGTAGGCGCTTTGGGCTTATGTCCATAAAATATTTAAATGTAAAAGCAGCGTCGCTGCTTAAATGCAGTTGCAAAATCATGTGCGATATGTCTTCCCCTCGCATTTTTTAAGTTGCCGTGCTGCATGTGCCGATAGGTACCAGCGATGCACACGGAGAGAAAGACACAAAACTGGGCTACATCTACCACATAGCAAAACCCGAGTGTAAATTTATCTGCCCTTCAATAGGATAACAATTTCGAGTTGTTTTTCTTAGCATAGGCATCTCAGCCAAAGGACCGAGCAGCTTATCTGAGCGCCGCTTTCACTGTGGCGGTGGAAAAATAAAGATTAGAAGCAACGACAGAACCCATGGGCTGCAGAGGTTCTAGGAAAGAAGACGTCGTGGTGGCTTTTGTCCGTTTTTCCTTCTGGGAAGGGTGTTGTCCTTCTGTTCTGGTACCACCTCAATGATGGTTTTGACATCATTGACATCATTTTGGCGATGACTGTTCTGACACCAAAACGACGGTTCTCACTCTTTTTTGCCCTGGGCAATATATCGCCGTCCTCGTCCCACTCCCACCGCGTCTCCCCACTGTGCCGCGCCCTGCAGACGAATGGACGACAGATGGACAGTGCTGCCGATTCCAACACTGCCGGAGCACCAATCCGCCCAGCCGGGACACCAGCACCCTCATTAAAACCTCGCAGTTTGGATGCTTGTACGCCTGTTGACAAAATGTTTCAGAGCTCTCCCAGCGCATCTCCCGAACTGAACATCGGGAGGAGAGCTTATCGGGCAGCCCGTCCCAAACCCGGGACATTGACCAGGACAGAGACGTAGAACCACTTGTCATGATAGCCCACTTCCTCTGCTGTTTTCTTCTCCATCTTTTCAGTAGCAACAGGGGAATCTAGAAACAGAGCTAAGGTGATGCCAGACTGCTGTTCTGTTGCCATGCTGTGGGACCTGTGGAGGTCTGGCAGGAGAACATGGTTTTAAAGCAGGATGCAGGGCTGTCACCACACCTCCCTCGGCCCTTACTGGACATCAGATCCCCTTTTTTCACCCCCAAGAGGATGCTGAGCGGGAGAAGACAGACCTGTACACAAACCTGTACCTTGTCCCCTGGCACAGGCTGTGCCCCATCCTTTTCCAGTACAGACCGGCACACCCCGAGCAATCAGTGGAATGCGCCCACCACCTCGTTCCAACACCATTAATTTTGATTTCATTCCGAGGGACACTCGACAGTCTGGCCGCTCCCTAACCCCCCATGCCTGTGCGGTGCGATACTCAGGGCACAGACAGTGCGGTGTAGATACACCACGGACTCCCGCGCGTGTATTTAACGAGGCCCATGGGCCCACATCAGCTAATCAGGTTTGAAACCCAATAGCTTCCCTTCACGTTAATAAGATTTGTCACTGACGGCAAGAAATTAGGGGGCAGGAGGATGTTAAGGAGAAAAGGGGTGCGGCGCAGGGAATCCCTCCACCCGGAAGGGATGCTTTCCTGGATCGCCCCCCTCTTTCCATTCGGTCCGGACCCCAACTTTCCCGTCGCGCGTTATTTCGGAAGGCAAAGACATGAAGATCTGAGAGAGGACGGGGAACAGGAGGGTTTCCCCGCCTCGCCCTCAACTCCGGACACACGTGTCGTGGTGACACGGCACGGCCGGACCGCTCCGAGCTCCCCCCACATCCCTCACCGGGAGCTCCCCGTTCCGGTACTCACTGCGCGGCCTCCATTCTGCAGCCGCCCGTCGAGCACCATCACTCGCAGCGATGTCAGGAGAGGCTTCTCTAGCCCAGTCCCTCTCGGACGGGCGGGAAGAAAGGAAGAGGTCACGGGGGGAAGGAGGGCCAGTTTGCTTTTGGAGAGAGGAGGGCGGCCACGAAGGCTGCCTCACACCGGACTGCGGCGTGGCTCACTCCTCCCCTTTGCCACTGTATTTCCCACCCACTTACCTCCCCCGTTCCCCCCCACCCCAAGACAGACAGCCGTCGGGAGCGGGGAAACGTCTTTCGAGGGGGCTTTCCTCCCGCCAGGCAGGGTGAGGAGTCGGGGCTTAGCCTATAGGACTCAGGGGTACTCGAGATTGGTCCAAGAGAGGGAGAGGCGTGCTCGCGTCCCACGCCGAGGCTGCCGGGGCTCGGGTGCGTTGGCGGCTGGGGTGGGTATGGCCCTCCCCGCGCCGTCCATCGCCTCCTGAGCCACCCCTAATTGTCGTTATTAACGGTACTATTCCTACTGAGGCCGATGGTAAATTTAAGAGGCTTCTGCAAGCGGAGGTCGGCGTCGGGGATGGAGGGGACAGAGGGCATGGGCAAGAGTCTTCTTGGGGAAGATGGACTCCGCTGGCGGCCAGCCCCCCAGGAGGGCAGCGGGGCCCTGAAGAACATCGCTGCGCGTCGCTGCTGAAGAGCTGGCGGTGCTCGGCACTCTGGGGCACAGGGGGTCCGAGGGTCTTGGGTCTCAGTATTTGGATCCAGACCTCCTCGAAACTTTCACTACTGCAGATATACCGATAGCCCTTGCAATTTATTGGCCGGACCTTTATCTGGTCATATTCTCCCAAAGCTTTACCGAAAATTGTTAGCATCGGTACTGGGCGGGTACCTCCGCACGGTTTTGACTGCGACATCCATCACAACTTGTGCGCGATTTGCATGCCAGGATAGCATCATTCCAAGCCTTCTTTCCTCTGTATGCCAATGACGACACATATTATTTGCCATACAATTATTTGGAGCAGAGTGCATCAACCAGACTGTGATTTCTGTGGGGTTTTTGAAAGTTTTGTTAAACAGAGTGAAAATAGGCCAACGGTGATATTTGTCAACATATATCTGGATGTTTATATGTTTTATATGCTATACCCCAAAGCCCAAATAATGTAATAAGAAGTTGAGTTACTGATACCGAATTAAACTAATAAGAATTACAATATATTGAAACCCAGATTCTACTAATATGAAAATAAATATAGCATAAACAGAAAAAAAAAAGTATTTTAAGTATCATATAAAATGTTCACACATTGTCTTTAGTTTCTACCGATTATGGGTTAATATACAGTTATTAATATAACAGAAACAGCTAACCAGGAATTCCTATTACTTGGAATTCCTATTACTTAAATTACCTAAATAAAATCCTTGAATGATGCTATTCATTCCAACGAATGCAGAAACATTTTCTTTTTTTCAAAACAAAAACTAAAACATATTAGGCCTGACTTCATTTTACAATGAGAAGAGTTGGCATTATCATTGCTTTAATATTCCACTACCTGAAGTGAATGAAAGAGATGGAAACTCCTGAATTTGCATGGTGGGAGGTTTGTTTTTTCTCCTCACCCAGTTTATCGTTACTGCTGTTAATTACATGTACTCACTTTCTCGTATGGACCATTGTTTTTCATCTCTCTGCATGTTTTTGAAAACACTCAAGCCCAGGTTTTCCTCTTCAGCAGTTATTTGGGTTGGGGTTGAGGTTTTTTGTATTTTTTCTTTAGTTTATTTTTTGCTCTTTTGTTGTTGTTTTGGCTTTGGGGTAATTTTTTTTTTTTTTTTTTTTTTTTTTTTGTGTGTGTGTGTGTGTGTGTGTGTGTGTGGTAGGGATTAACGAAAATTGCTTTTGACTTCAGAAATCACCTAAGTTCTTTCTGGGTAGGTCAGCCCCAGGCTACTATAGAACTCTAAGAATTCAGGAGGGATAAAAAACAGATTGTTAGATAGAAAATCATCAAATTGGTTCTAAAGCCATTGAAATTGGTGCACCAGATTTTTAAAGAGTGAGAATTTGGCCCAGTTGTTTAAGTTACAAGGGTGTGTGGCTGCTTGTTTTAAAATAAAGATCTCAAATTTATCTCTTGTTAACTTATGTATAAATTTTCACCTTTGCAGGTAAAGGCAAGGTATTCAGCTTTTTCAAAGGATTTTAAAGGGGCAGGAAATCTGCTGAAGTTAAATTAGTTTATTTCCAAATTTATTAGTGTTCCAGCCATGCAGTTGTACGGAACATAATTATCAGATAAAAAAGTCTTGTTAAGAGCCTGAAACCATACAATAGGAGATGAAGCACTTAAAATCCTCCTTAATGATTCTGGTCAAGGGAAATGCTTAGTTCTACTTCCGTCTTTCCTCTAATGGTTTTCTCTCCTCAAAATTCTCATCGCGAAATAGCACACCTGGATTTCTAACCATAAGAGTAGGACATTCTGAAAACTGTCTGGCACCGAGAGTCAGAATCAGGATGCTCGGTCTGTGGTACTTCCTGAAGAGAGTTCGACGTTAAACAGGACACACTCGTGCTCCTCTCCTTTAGACATGATAACTTCAAATGTATCGTAAGTATTAAATGTAATATTTTTGCTTTAGTTATTTGAACAGCTCAAAGTAGACTCCAGTCCTGCAACTGCTACTCAGCCAAAACTTCCGTTATGGGGAGGGGACACTTTTTCTGGTGGAGAACTGAACGTTTCTCAAAAACAGGGTTAGAAAGTTTTCTATGTTCTTTGGAAATGTAGTCCTTTTTTTTTTTTTTTTTTTTTTCCTTCCTTTTCAAACTCTGAGCAGAATGCTATTATAAAAAATGTGCTTAAATAATAAAGCGAGAAGTTCTGAACATGCTTTGGCTTGGCACGTTTTACATGAAGTGTTTAAAATAGGATAAGACCCTACTCCCACTGCAGTCCAACCCAAACCATCCTGTGATCCTGTGATTCCGTGATTCTAAGGTTCTGTGATTCTATGACCGGGAAGTCCAGCTTGTGCACTGGGACCCGGGACGCTTCCGTCGGAAGGGAGCTACTGATAGCTTCCTGGTTTCTGTGTGGGTGGGAAGGAGAAATGAGCCTGCCCGACCTCAAAAATGGGGTAGGAGTCTCCCTGCTGGGAAGGAACGAATAGGTTCATCCCAAACAGCTTTGTGAGGAACATAAGCCAATTTTTCCCTGAGCTCCACTGACTTATTTCAGCTGGGATCATTACTCCTATTAGAGAAAAATGAAAAGCGATATGAATTGCCTCAGTTACTATTTTATTTTTTTTTAGGTGTATATGTATGTTTTCCAGACATGATTAAAAGGGATGATTTTCCCAAAGAACTGTAGAAACAACAGGATGAATTTTCTTTCCCACACGTATTTTTTAACACCTATATGAACAACTACACTCGCTAAAGACCAAGAGGTTGGAAATTATCTTAAGGAGTAGTTCAACCCACAGTGATCCAGCCTGTTATCCAGGATCCAACAGGAGTTGGGATTCAACTGTGTGTAGGAGCAAACTTGAAACCCTCACGTAGGTGTCACACCCCACCACATGGATTAGGCGTCCCTATGTGTCGGCAGGCATCCCCGTAACCTGCGGCACAAAAGCCTCTGTGTCTGTGTGTTAAGGGTAGATGCTAGTGAGAAGGGAGCAAAGCTGCAAAGCGGCTTTGAGGAAGAGTTTCCATGCACGGGCCTTAACAGGTGAGGAAACATTCTCATCCTGAGAGGATAGCTTCTCCCTAGACATTAGCTGCACGTTGCTTCTTTGCTCCTACTTCCAGAAAAAACAACCTTTACTTCATGGGCAGATTGTCCAAAGCAGGGACGGGAAGGAGAGCAGAACGCAGGGACACAGCTCCCAGAGTGGAGAAAACTCTTTGCTGTGGTTTGCCAGGATGCAGCACCATCCAGAGAGAACTTTCGTACAGGATGATGGAGACCCCACCTGCTTCCTAGCTGTCACCGGGACCCCATGTCCACACCACCACAGCCAGCGAACTTCACCAAGTAAAAACTGCAGCATTAGGAAAAACCACTACAAAAAATATTTCTCTGCCCCCCACCCCCTCCAGCTGAGTTATTATCGTGTTTTTATCACGATGCAATTGTTTCTGCCTGGTTTTCAAGCTGTCCTGAGCGGATCGATGCCTGCATCTTACCCATCTGGTGCGGGGGGAGATACAATAATCTCTCCCAAACAACCAACCTCCAAATAGTATATTACACTATACCTGGTGTTATTACCATTATAAATATGATTATTAATAATCATCATTTGCATTGTTACTAAAAGAAAGGTCGAAGAAACCAACCTCCGGAGGTAGAGTGGTGCACTCTTCCCGGAACGGAAGGACAGACGGTAAGACGGACAGAGAGGCAGCGAGTGGCAGACCCCTCTCCGCTCAGTGAGAGTCACCCCTTGCCGCCGGTGGTGCGCGCGGCCGTGCCGGGCCCGGGGCGGTGCCAGCGGCGATCCCTCGGGAGCGGCGTGCGCGGCGCGGGGGGATCGGGCGGGACGGGGGGAGCGGCGGATGCGCTGCTGCGCTGCCTACCCCTGGCGGCGCCACGCGGGAGCGCCTCACCCGGCACGCGCGCATCGCGCATCCTGCCGCGTCCTCGGGGATCGCGCAGCACCGTCCCCGCTGCCTCGGTGGAGGGCAAGAAACGCGGCAGCATCCGAATAGGCAGGAAAAATAGTGTTGGAACGATAAGGTACGCGGCAGTGACGCGGGAGAGAGAGCAAGTTCAGCCTCACCACCGTCCATGTCCGTGCTTTGCAAGGAAAATATAAAATTCGAAGTCTGAAAATAAAGGATACTTTCTTCTTTTTAAGAGATACTCGAAACTTCGGAAAATCATTGGGAAATGCAGCGGTGTGTCTCTGGAGGGTCCCTCTGGATCAGCCAGGGCCCAAAGCAAAAAATAGAGCAAAAAGGTGAAAATTTGGAAAGGGTAAGAGGAAAATGCAAGGGAAGGGAGGAGGAAATTTGAAGCAAATGCGGTGGAATGAGACCAAGGAAGGGGATCGTACTGAGACTAGGTGTGGAGACAGGAGGGCTGCTGAAATAGACATGACACAAAAAGATGAGACCTGAAAACATCTGCACCATGAAAAAGAGGAGTTGTGTTTTTTTTAGTTTGTTTATTTATTTTCCTTTTTATTTTTTGTAATATATATCTTCAGTGGGGTTTTCATTGTGTTTGTTGGTTTTGGGTTTTTTATTGTTTTATTTATATATTTATATATTAAAATTTTATTTCAATAATTTTATTTTGCCCTCTGTTAGGGGTATGCAGTGGTTCTGTCAGCCGGGTCCTCCCTATACTGACCTGCACAACCCCACAGAGGTTCCGCTGCTGTCCAGAGAAAGAGGTGAAAGTTTGAATCTCTGTAAAAGGGAAAGCTTCCTTTAGGAAGCACAACCTGAGAGTTCCCACCAGTCATCCCTTTAGTCACTGATCACCAACTCTCACTTACACCAGAAAACACAAGCAGAACTAACTCTTGAAGGGAAATGCATGTTTATTAATGAACATTAGCTTTCTTGTGTGTAACAGACCCCCCCCCCTCCCAGTGACAGAATTTTGCTGCTACTGAGCCTAAAACAAAAACTTTGGTAGATTGGTAGAAAATTGCTATTTAAGGTATCAGCTGATCCATTTCAAAACTGTTTTCACTGGGGCTCTGATGAAGAATTAGGGTTTTAGTTTTGCTAGCAGACCCTGCTTCTTACACAGTCCATTTGCTTTGCTTGTGATTACTTTTCCCAAACATGTGAAATACATAGGTTTTCTTCCTTAAATATTATGCGGCTTTGTTTTGTTTTGAATGAATTTTAAGGTGAACTTATAAATATGAAAAAGATTTTATCTGGTGTTCAGCAACCAACATTCAAAAGGCAAGTGCAATGACAACAAATTAGCTGCAAATAAAATAATATTTCTCTTGCCTAAGGATTGTTGTAATCAAGATTATTTTCTGGACCAAGCTTTTATTTGTTCACAGAGATGCATACAACAGCCCTCATGTGTGACTTTATGTTTGACAGTTGTTTAAATACAATGGTTAGAGGCTCAGTTCCTTCTCCTTAACTCTACCTAAATGCCTGTCATACAATTTTGACAAACAGAAAAGAGACAATTAATAAAATGGAATTCAAATTCTGTTCTCTATTGGACACTTTAAAAAGAACAAGATCAAAATGGATAGAAGTAACGTGCACTTTTTTCCCCGCTGTTGTGTCCAGAGCAATAGAAGTAAATGTTGAAATTAAAAAAATTATTAAGCACACACTTAAAAATTCAGGTTATGTATTTTGTGATTTTGTGAAGTGGATGAAAGCAGCAGTTTATCTCTGTGTTGATCTCAATGACAGAGTGAGAATCTGTCAGACAGACATTATTTCAGAACCTTATTTCAGAAGTGAAGAGATGATTACTTTGTTGATGGAATTACCTTAGGTGGAAGAAGGAACTATTTTAAACACAAGTAAAATTATGTTATTTTTAGTTCTCCCTGATCCTTGATACAGTTCATATTGACAAATATTGGGTAGGCTAAAAAGCAGCAAGTATTCCTTCTTTGTAGTATAACTGAGTATTTCAATACTTTTTTTTTTTTTTTTTTTTTTTTTTTTTGGCTGCATTCGATAAAATAATATCTATCAATTTCCAGAAGAAATTAACAAAACCAAGCACCTGCCTTTTAGAAAATGTAAGTTTTTTTCTTTTAAAATCCATTTCTGACAACAGAAAAGCCTTCTAATTTTCTAAAAGTGGCTACTTGTCTCCCTTACTTGCCCCTAAAAACATATCACCTTTTAAAACTGGAAGAAAAGAATGTGATTAAGAAAACAAGTGACAAAACCAGAAGTCTGCTTGCTTTCTGTGCTCTCAAATGGGAAAGACCAGATAGTCAAATAATTATGATATTATTAGCAATTTCCACTGAAGAAGTAATTAAAGCATTGCAGCACTGCTGGAAGACAGTGCTGAGTTAAACAAGTAGGTTTGTTACCTATTTAGTAAATGGAAAAATGAGGAAAACTTACCCTTTGTACAAATAGGCATCTTTTCACAATCATACACATTTCCTGCTACACATATTGTCCTTATGACCTAACTGTTTTAAAATGAGACTAGCGTGAAGGACTGAGCTGTTCAGGAATTCTTGAACAGTCCTTATTTTCTAGTTTGAATAGTTTCATTCTTGGCCACGGGAGTTTTTCATTCTTGGCAACAGGGCAGTGATCTCTCTTCTCTCTTGAAATTTAGCACTGTTGCATGATCTCCTGTGTGTGTGTTTTGGAGGGACAGAATGGCAGAGCCTGGTTTGTCCCTGACATTTTTGGGGATTCTGGCAATTATGGTTCAGAGACTCTACAGACTGAGCTGTGGACACTGATCCCCTTCAGGAACAGAAATAAATTATTCAGTCAAGTGTGTATCACACATTTTCCCTAAAACCATTACTGCTCTGTTTGTGACAGAAAATTCATGTGAGATCTTGGTTTGTTTACAAACCCCCTCCACTGTGCTGCTAAAATAGGGATGAAGTGTATGACAAACCTTGTTTCCCTCCAATTTTCCACTCTTTTCAGATGGTACTGCTGATTGGGTTTTCGGATCAAGACTAAGTGTTGAAATTTCCTTATAAAACTTTTCTTCCCTCAGTTTATTGTCCTGGTGACAAAAGCAGACTCTCAATACTTCCCACCATATTGTAGCCATACAATAGCAACAGCAGCAACCCTCCCTGCTAAATTGTCCTAACACTGACTCTCACATTTTCTACTGCTTGGTAAATATATCACATGTTTAACATTCAGCATGGGATTTTTTTTCCTGTTGCCCACAGCTTCTCTGTAAGGCAGTGGTTTATGCAGTTTTTGTGTCTCAAACAGATGACAAGCACATGCCCTTTGATCACCCTTCTGTCCTCTTACATGAAGTACTGGGTTTCTTTGGTGAACTGCTCACTGTCTCCCTCCTTACTTTCACCCATCTGAACTAATTAAGTCTACATTCATCTTGTCTGCTCTGCTTTTGGGACCATATTTATTGTCTACTGTGTCACCAAAGACACACCAAGAAATCTCACTCATGATACATTTTGAAATGAGTAATTTTCTAGGACAGTGTTATATTCTATGTAACCAAAAATTGATAATGTTTTTGGAAAACTATTTGAATTTGCACATAGACTTTTGGATATTTTCAGTCTCAGAACAAAGGTGACACTGGCTGCAAATAGAAGGAGAGTGGAAAAATTCAGTGCTTTTCCTGTAATAATTAAAAAAAATTATATTAGATGCATTATTGGCATTAGTCAAGACCATTTGTCAGCAAGGGCTTGAGTGTTTGTGGATGACGATTTACATTTCTTAAAAGACATATATTACTGCCATATTTTTCTACTCAACAAAAGTACCAAGGACAGTCCTGAATCACTCATGATAAAGTTTCTGTCTCTATGCATAGCCCTATTTTTTTTTTTAATTACATGAAGTTACACAGGAAAAATGAAATAATTAATGGTTAATCTGACACAGCACAATGAAGAACTGGTGTATGATTAATTAAGAAGAAATTGCAGGATTGGCAGCACAAGGGGTGCCAAGTAACAGTTTTATGGAAAATTTATTTAATAAAAAAATATGGATTTTTATAAGGTATCTGGGTTGACTGATAAGATTTACTATGTAGCTCTACACAGGGCAGTTTGATTTAGCAATGCCTGACAGTCTGACTGAAGACTATCAGATTATCAGTACAACACATGCTGTAACGACTTAGGAAGTGGTCAACCAGTAGACCTCAAAAGTTGGTGTCAGAGGAAAAACTCTCAAATGAAATGTTTTCCTGACACGAGTCTTACTGCTCAATTGATGGCTCTGTCCTTTCCAATATTTTATTAACTATTTTAAACTAAAGAAAACACCCTACAACTGGCAGCTGCAGAGACAAGAGAGAAATAACATTAGTTATATGGAAGTCATAGAGTGTGTTCTAGTTGTGACTTGTGTCAGTCAAAGCATTTTCTAGCACATACAAATCAAATGCGAAGTCATGCATCATGGGTCAATGATTGCAGCCACCAGCAGAGGGGAACTTCTTTTGAAAAGCAATAACCTTGTTGAGCATCTACAGTATTTCTCATCTTGAGGCTATCAGAAAAAACACCCCAAAACCCCCTCTTCTCAAAAGGTGATGTGCAGAAAGATTATTTTGCATTTTTGTACAACTTAGGAACCGTACGTCACATAAGGACATTCTCTCATGAAGATATTCCCTCATGCTCACACATTCTCAGATCCATTTTTAAAAACAAAAGCAGAAAAATTGGAGACCATATCTAAAAGCTATTTGAATGCTGGGGAAAACAAAAGCCTAGGACAGGTACAGGTTCTAATATAATTGTATATTAAAAAGCAACAACAACAACAAGTCTTGTCTATGTAAGAAAAGTAGCTTTAGCAGCTGTAGAGCATTGAAGGGGTCTTCCTTGAGGGAAGTATTTGCATTTGTCAATAGCAGGCACAAATCTTTAATGGATAGAGGATGTCACAAGTACAAGAGAAGTGTAATGCTTAAACCTTGTCATCCTGCCTCAAAGGTGTATTTTGGCATATGACTCAGATCAGTGCAGGGTTATGTGAATATCTGCTTCCCACAAGACACAAAAAGTCAGCTGAGATGATCTCAGATTAGGTCTGTTTTTCTAATCTGAAGGACATCACTGAAACCATCTTCTTTAAAAGATTTAGGAGGCTATTCCCTGTAGGCACTCAATAATCATTGGAGGGAGACAAAGTCCTCTCTGAGAGCATTTAAGGACGGTTTTCAGAAGGAGTACTTTCTGTTACAGCTGTACAGCATGTCCAGAAAGAGCACTGTTTCCTAATACTGATAATAAGGCAGAGGTGACTCAGTGCTGATGTGTGTACATCGCTGCTTGGCAGCTGGAGGCGCCTCAAAAGTGCTTATGCAGGCGGAGAGTGGGACAGAATATCCGAAAAGTGCTGTCCTCAGGAAGCACTCTCCAGGAAGATGATGGACCAGGAGCCGGTTGTATTTCGGGTGCAGTGTCTGCACAGAAACAGAGCAAGACATTGTGATTGAAAGACTAAACTTTGCTCTGGAATAGATGCCATTATGAGTGGCATACCTGGTTGTTTGATGCCAGCTCCACAACATCAATTTCTGAGACAGGGGTGTCAGACAGCTAGGCTGTGAAGGTTCAGTTTCATGTGCATCTGTTGTTTGGGAGCAATGGTTTCCTGCTGCAGGCAATGGAAGACAAAGGGGGACAAAAGCTGGTAGCACAGTAAGAATCTAACTTCTCTTCATGAAAAACCAAGAAGTAAAACTCTGTTCCTGAAGAAGCAAAAATTCCAGCTTCCAAAGCATGTGCACCTTTATACAGCAAAGAAAATCTACACGAGGATACATTCACTGACAAAAATTCCTGTGTTTCCATGTTACAGGCAGTCCACAGTTTGGGACTAAGCCCTCACAGTACCTTGGGTGGCCTGATGACCCCTCCAGTGCCAGCAACAGGACCTGGTGGAAGTACTATCCATGGCTACACTTGATTAGCCACATGGTAAATAAGAGAGCTGGCAACACCAGCTCCCATCCTACTCTACCTGAAGATGTTAAAAGACGATGGTAGTAGAAAGGAGTTACCTCTTTGGATTTCCACTAGACTTCCTCCCTCAAGATTTCTCATCAATAAAAGCTACTGCTTTCTGAAATTGGATATATTTGAAAAAGAGAGCCTTGTCATCTTCTTTTAGACCTTAATTCTTTTTTCTTTGTCTTTATTGACATCTCTGTTGTGACGTGGCCCTCCCAACTTGGACTTATTTTTTAGTGTCACCTCTGTCTATTTTTTTTTTTTGTACAGAAACTTGTCAGGTCATGCCACCTCTCCCTGCATATCAGAGGAGAGAGGAAAAAAGCCACTGCAGTGCCTTCAAAATAGTTCTGTGGTGTGTCTTAGCTTTGCCCTGAGGAAATACAGGCAGCAATATACTCTCAGGTTTGGCTTACAGAGATGGTAATTCAGGTTGTTAGCTGATTGTTCTATTTCATGACCCAAAGGAATGCAATCAGGTGAACATCCTGAACATCCCTGAACATCTCTGAACACATTTTTTCCCTGTAGCCAGCTTTTTTTGGTGTGGATTGTCTGGTGACTTATCTTAAACACATGCCCTCATGAACACTGAGGAGGTAAAAGAACAAGACAGTGAGATAAAAGAACAGACAGAACTTTCACCTGCTACTGACTTTGCACAAAAGATGGGTTTTTTATTAGGCTCACAAAATCTTCTAAAGGTTTATATTTAAGTTCCATTATTGTGTATCATAAATGATACACAACTATAACACAATTATGTATTTAAGCAAAATGACACACTTAATTTGTCTTACTTAATCTTAGTAAATTATGGAAAATATTGACCATGTAGTGTTTAATTGCAAATCCACATACAAATATGAGTAATCGTCAGAGTTTCTTCAAATACACCACAGACTTTTTTGAAGAGAGAAAATAATGTCAACTCATAAAAAATAACAAAACAAAACCACACTTTCTATCTCTACATTCAGAGATTTGAGGTCATACCTCATCTGACTGTGTCATACCATTTGTATGACACAGTCAGATGTCTTTGTTTCCAAGATGTAGAAGGAAGATAATGCGAGCTGCATTTTTACCAAAACCTTGTGAGCAGAGACCAGCAAAGCAACACTAGCAGTTTCTACAGCTACTCTATCTGATGTGAGCTGCTGCCACGTATCTATCAAAACACAATTACTAACACAACCACAGACAGAGAGAAGTGCTTGATTGATCACGCAAATGATGGATTTGTGTTATAAGACCTATCCCTGTCTTCCCAACTTTGTTAAGTACCTGCTCCTGTAGAAGAAAAGGACCTCCTGCTGCTCACTCGGGAGCTGGGAATGAGAGCACTAAGAAGAGATGCAAGTTTAAGTTCCCACCAGGAGGAGGAGGATTCAAAAATCACTCTTTAACTGCTTTGCCATTTCTTATTTTGTGAAACCCATGCACCAGGAGCAGGGATTAACAGACAAAAGGACAGATCCTGCATTCAGGGCACAGTTTGGACTAAGAGGGTCTGTGTGGCAAAACTGGCAGATGCATAAGGGAGATGCTTGGGGCGCTGCTAGGCAAAGCACATTCTGTCTGCCCACAGCAGTGGCCAGGCAGCTCCTGATGTCATTGATATACCTTAGGAGAGTGCCTTTGAACATAAAGGTCCTACTCCAAAGCCCACTGAAGACAAATGGAGCCCTTCCAGCACTTTCCATGAGGTTCATCTTGAAACATGCACTGCCCAGTCAGTTCAATCAAACTGGTTATAAGGCTGTGCGCACAGCTGTGCTGAGTCTTGATGAAATGCTTTGATTAGGCTTTAATTTCACCTTTCTTTGTCTACACAGCTGGATTGTTAGTTACACAAGTGGTGTCAGGTCATCAGTCTCTGTACTCCTTCACAGAGATGGAACAAATTCCACCAACAGTCAGGTTTTTCTATCTCAGCATGCAAGCCACACAAGCCTTTCATCCTCCCTCACCAAGAAGATAGTCTGTATGTCCCCATTTGTCCTTGTTTACTTAGACATTTGCAGTTGAAAAGGTCTTGAATTGGTTAGGAGTATCTTTGAGAAGAAAACTGAGATGCAGAAAGAACCGCTTCCCTGTCAAGATTTGCAGAATTTGTATTCCTTTAAATTTAAATGGTAATTAAGGTGGAAAGATTGCCTAGAAAAGTTTCTAGGTATCTAACATATAGTTAATAATAGTATCAAGTCCTCTGATCTGAAAATATCTTACTCTCAGTTACAAAAGATTTGTTGCTGTCCTACATCACTTCAGAAAGAACTTTTCCATTGCTGTCCAAAGAAACGTTAATGAATAGATATATTTTGCAACATGCCTGGAAGAGGGACAGGCCCAAATCAGACACGTTACATAACAGAGAAGAGATTAGGCATATCAGTGCAACCTTAACTTCAGTTGCACACCTATGAGCTGTGGCCTAGCATGACTTTGAAGACTCACAGTCTTTCAACGAAGACTTTTAAAACCATTTCTGTCTTGTTGTTTGTCTATTCACTAACTCTGTAATTAAAACTATAATTTTAGTCTCCTAGTATTCATAAAGAGTTACTTTGTAATTATCAGAATGCTATCTGTGCCTCCATCACCTGAGTACCTAACAGAGCAAAACAAGTTGCTCTTTCTTCTTTGGGCAATGTGAGGACACCATGAGATTTTTCCACATATTGTAGCCACAGAAAAGAGTTTTGTACTGTAAATTAAACTCAGTTCTGCTGAAACTGTACTCTGCTATAAAACAGCATTAACTTCAGGGAAATTAAGTCACCCAAGAGTGAGGTTGAGCCAAGGTGCTTCTGTGCAAGGGCTGTGTGTCCATCTCTGGCTGACTATTTGCATTTATTGGCTAAACCCAGTATAGTGATCAAAAGAATGGGACTACTTACTGATGGAGAGCATGGTTGGACCTGTTCTCCAAAAATCAGGAACTCCAGGGAGGCAGTGGTGAAGTATGAGGTTTCTTTAAAGTAACTGGATGTAGTCCAATACAGTCTGGGATCACTGACTGTCAAAGGGGAAATCCAAATGCCTGGGAGTTGGAAAGGAAGGGTCTTCCTGAAGCCTAATATTCTGTGACTCCATAAAAACAGGATAGAGAAACAGGAGAGACAGATACTTCTCCTTGCTAGCAAAACTATAATCTAGTATAACACTTTATAATCCCATAGGCTGGAGAAATCTGTTGCCATTCAGAAAGTGGGAAAAGATCTTGCTGATGCCTGTCTCTTCCACAGCTATTGACAGAAATATTTAAAGAAGACTGATGTTGACATTAGCTGAAGAACTATCCAAGATCAGCTACATAGCCTCACTCTAGGTGCCAGCATGGCTATAGAGGTTTCTCAGAAACAGCAGATGGTCTGTTTGGCTTTGTCAGAAGAAATAAGTGCAAGTGGGCAGCTAAGACTCTCACAGTTATAAAAACTTTCAGAATAGAAAATTTTCATCCAATTTTCATATTGGATGAAAATGATCTGAAGGCTTATAATGCCTATGGAAAAATTACCTCTAGATTAAGGTATCTTAACTAATTACCCCTAGATTAAGGTTAAATCTTAAAAACTATCTTTATATAGCCTTATCTTTCCATGTTTGGCAAACAGAACAAATATGATGTAAACTGCCTCTTCATAGGGTAAATACATTTTATTGTGTTCTTTCTTCCAGCTTCTGACTAGGGGAAAGTAGTTTTTCTTTATTAGGGAAGAAAAAATTAAAAAAAAAATAAATAAACAATGCAGTGAACCAAAACAGCACTGACAGAGTCAGAATACAACCTGACACCCTGCTAGTCAGGGTGCTGGCTGCAGTCCAATTGGGAATTATGGCTGCAATCCTCCCGGAGTGTCAGGTGTGGTTCTGTCGGAGCAGTGATCCTGTACAAAAGGGGTGTAGTCTCCCTCCAGTGGAAGAGGGAGCTGTTCCTCCAGTACAGGAAAAACCATGCTGATGTTCCAGAAACTCAAGGTTATATCCCAGTACAAATGCTTGGCTCCTCCCTCTGGGCGGAGCATGTCACAATGGGATGTTATAGTTCTTATCAGTCATGCAGTGACATTAAATAGCCCATTATCAGCAGATGTCTCCCCTGAGAGAGGCTTGGTTGTGGAAGAGATAAGGAAAACTGCTCACTTAACAGAAGACAACGGCTATACAGATGGTGAATGAATACATCTTGCTTCTCAATCTGAGACACCTGGTCTCTTTCGTCTTTAACATGTGTTTTTCACAGAGGTGTGTCTGGCGGCGCATCACTTTTCCCGCCTCGACCGGCTCCCGAGAACGCGGCTTGGCGCCTCAACTCCTCGTCAGGGTTGGTGCCGCCGCTACTTCTGGGCACTTCTGCGGCTGCGCCCTGGGGTGGGCTGGCCGCGCTTCGTCGTCGGTGCAAGGGAAAGAAACAACGAGGCAGGGAATTGTCTAAACCCATCCGTGTCACGACTGGGTGCTTTATTGGTCGCAGGAGCCGCAATGGAGAAGCCGCGGCCGCTCCCAGCCTCGCTTGGATGAATCTGGCCCTGAGGCTGGGGTGCCGCGGAGGGATCTAGGGGTGGGACAGGGGAGGACTGGAGCTCTCCACCCAATGAACACAGACGCCGTGGCGGTGACGTGGCCACAATGGCCAATGGGACACGACGGGGGCGGACATGGGGGTTCAGGGCCAGTGGGACCGCGAGAATGAGGTGACGAGCACGGAACTGCCGGGGACTGGACCGGGGAGTGGTCACAGGAGTGGCAGGGGAGAATACCCAATGGCCAGCAGCCTGGGGCTAACTTCTGTGGGGGGAATAACATGGGGGATGCACGAGGATACATGGAACCAGAACCCCAAATCTGAACCCAAAACCCAGGATGCAACAGTGTGTACCGCTTTCCAGTGGCTGGAAGCTTTGCATCACTTCTGTGAATGCCTCCCATGCAAAACCACCACACTAGAATAAATAGTAAGAGCCATGGTAAAGCAAACTATTGGTTTTTCACAGTCTTTCAAACAAAGCATACCGTAAGCTGCAAGCAGGTAACATCTCAGTACTGCACAAAGTGTATAACCTCTGGGGTATGTGATGCAGCAGCAGAAGGAAGAACCCAGTCAAAGTAATAATCTTATTAAGGAAAATTACTTCATAATTTAGAAAAAAACACCTTGAGAAGCCTTGGAATTATAAGCAGTTGATTATAATTTTCATGTTTTTTCTTTCAATACCTTCATTCAGATGTTACTCAACCTGTGAGTAAACAACAACATATCCAAACAGCATATCCAAACAACATACCCAAACAGCAACCTGTAGACTGACCATGAATTCTCAGCTAGAATTTTCCATTTAAAATTATATCTCTCTATAGAAACATGTGACTAATTCTCTTTATAATAGCATTCCTCCTATGTTCTGATAAGTTATGTAAAAATATTACCAGGAAAAATTAGAAAGGAGCAAACTGGCATCTTGTATATCTGGCATATTAAAAAAAGGGAATGACAAATGACAAGAAATTTGGGATATCACTTTACATGAGGAAATATTCTGAAAAATTAAATCCATACAAAAATGGTATTGCATTAAATAATGTCTCTTTTCTGTTCTCCATCTTAAAATATGTTAGAAGGCAGTAAGCAACTCCCGAGGTCCACTATAAAAACCATGTGTTTCAGAGTCAAGGCTCAGTGCCAGGTTCTGCCCTTGGGTCACAATAACCCCGTGCAGTGCTATAGGCTGGGGAAAGAGTGACTGGAAAGCTTTCACTTTGGTGAAACTGATGAGATTTCTCTTTTCCTGGTGGGAAAGGACCTAGAGGTGCTGGTTGACAGCAGCTGAACATGAGCCATCATGGGCCCAAGTGGTGGAGAAACCCAATGGGATCCTGGCTTGGGTCAGCAAGAGTGTAGCCAGCAAAACCAGGACAGAGATTGTTCCCCTGTATTGGGCACTGGTAAGGCCACATCTTGAGTGCTGTGTTCACTTTTGGGCATCTCACGACCCAAAAGACATTGAGGTGCTGTAGTGAGACCAGAGAAGGTCCATGAAATTGAGGAATGGTCTAGAAGAACATGCTGAGAAGCAGCTGAGGGAGCTGCAGGCGGCTTAGCCTGGAGAAAAGGAGGCTTGGATGGAACCTTGTCACTCTCTACAGATGCCTTAAAGGAGGTTGTAGCCAGGTGGGTTTTGGTCTCTTCTCCCAGAAAACCAGTGACAGGACAAGAGGGAATGGGCTCAAGTTGTGCCAGAGGAGGTTTTGGCTGGATATTAGGAACATTTTTCTCACCAAAAGGGTTGTCAAGACCTAGAAGAGGCTGCTGTCAAGATCTGGGTACTAAGGTTCTTAGAAATGCCCCTGCCTGAATTAAGGTGCCAATGAGACCATATGCCAATGTCAATAGTATGGGTTTTATTTGATAGTAAATACCAGAGAGCGAGAGAGAGAGAGAGAGAGAGAGAGAAAGAAATAGAAAATAGGACAGAAAGGGGTTGACAGAGACAGAATAAGGAAAATATCACCACTCAGTGGATCCCAACAATGTTCCATTGATTCTGTCCTTGGTGGTGAAGGTCCCCCTGAAAAGCACAGGATCGCATGGGTTAATGTACACTCTGGCCAGGTCGAAAATTCAGGCACCTCCCTGGGGGCTGCAAGGAGGGGGGGAGTTTGCCATTTTCTCTTATAACACACTCCACATTTGTTGCATCACATGCAGTCCTATGGTGCAAGGTCTCAGGAATGACTCAGGGGGACATTGCAGGGGGCCTTGGATGGACAAAGGCATCCCTTCAGCTGCTCCTCATGTGGATGTCCCACATGTTTCAGGTGATTGAAAAACGAGTTTTCCCTTTATCTAATCTCAGCAGTTTGACTTTCAGTCCAAAACTGTTGCCACATACCACAGTACAAACTGGCTTGTTACTGTGTGAATTAATAAGCCCCTGGGTGGACTGACAGGGCCTTCGCACATCTCTCCTAAGGCTGCAGGCATTTCACTGGACAGAACCTGAAGGGCTGTAGAGATCAGACCAATGAAAATATTCAGACTGTGTTTTTCAAATGCCCTTTATAAGGAAGGGCTTGAAAATAAATGCAACAATGCATTATTTTTCTTGGCCCCAGTCAGCTCCCAAGTGCTGGGCTTGGGCCTCCTTGGCTCCTCAGTTTCTCGTCAGGAACGGCACTTGTCGCGATTCCTGGGCACTTCTGTTGCTGCACACTGGGGTGGGCTGGCCGGGCTTTGCTGTTGGCACGAGGGAGGAAATAAAGAGGCAAGGAAATTGTCCAAATCTGTCCGCGTAGCTGCTGGAAGCTTTAATGGCCGTTGGAGCCGTGGTGGAGAAGCTGCAGACTGCTCCCAACCCCGCGTGGACAAAAATGGCGCCGGGACTGGGGAGCTGCAGGATGATGGTGGGGTGGGGCAGGGAGGGCAAAGGCCCTCCTGCCCAATGTGGGGCAGGCGCTGTGGCGATGACATGGACCACGGCAACAAACAGGAACACGGCAGGGGCGGACACAGAGCTCCTGGGCGAATGGGGTCGCGGGAATGGGGTGACTGACACAGAATTCTCAGGAGTGGACGGGGGGGTGGTCACAGGAGTGGAGGAGTGGTTGGGGGATGCTCCAATGGCAGGCAGCCTGGAGCTAACCACTGCGGGGTGGGGGGGGGAAACACGGGGGTACACAGGACTCGGCTAGGTAACAAAGATCAGAACCCCTAATCTGAACCCAAACCCAGTATGCAACAAATAAACTCTACCTGTTGCCACATAGACATCAGGGTGAGTGGTCTCTTTATCTCCAGCCCACTCACCCCGCAAGTTGACGTTACACAAAGTCCCAGTCAAGTGTCTTCAGGGAGGCTTCTTTGGGTGTAGCTTTTTTATACAGTTTTTGTTATAATGAGCAAAACTTTATATCAGTGTTTGAGACATTAACTATTTCAGTCTCTGACTGCTGCCCAGGGCAGCGGTGGAGTCACCACCCCTGGAGGGATTTAAAATATGTGTGGATGTGGCACCTAGGGACACGGACTTGGCAATATTGGGGTAAGGGTTGGGCTTTATGACCTTAGAGGGCTTTTCTAGCCTAGTTTATGATTCCTGCCAGACCATATCTACAGTACAGCAAAATGGGGATGAGAGAAGGCAGAGGTTTTTCTCCTTTTCTCCCATCAGGAAAGTGGAGAGAGGGACAGCTGAATGTTTGTGATGGCATTGTTTTCACTGACTATACCACATACTGGAGGACCTATTTTTCTATGGCTTTCCTGTGACTACTTTTCCCTAAAACTACTGGTCAGTTGTTTCAAAAGCTACAATCTGTCTCATACATTTCTAAAGCAGAAAGAATTTTGTTTTCTCTGAGCCATACTGACACAAGATGGGTTTTGTCTGTATTTTTCAGTGTCCTCAAAAATTCTTAAAATAAAAAGAATTAAAGAGAGGAAATATTAGATGTTTAATACATTGACTCAGGAATTTAATTGCAATATGCAGCTGGTATTTAATAGATGTGAGGCTCAGAAAGGCCAGCGGTAGAAAGAAAATTTGATGAAAAATCAGGAGGTGATGGATAGGGATGTGTTGCATGTTGAAAGAAGAAAAGACCTGCAAATTGTACCAAACCATATTACACTTGAAATATATCTACATTTATTCCTGAATATAAAGAGTGAATCAGCCCCAAACACTTGATTGGAGAAATTACCTGTGTTTTCAGGAGGTAGGGTGCGCAATTCCTGTGCTACATTCAGAAGTTTGCTGATCAGTCATATTTGTTCTGAAAAGCTGAAAACCTTAAGCCACTATTCTTCTCTGTTCAAGGTACTTTAACCTTTTAAAAGGGGTTAGAAGTCATTGCTCCGGTAACTGTCATTGGTTTATCTGCAGGTTGATCTGCAGTTCTGCAAATTCTGAACCAATTGCTATTTACACTTATGAGGGACACCTACAACAACGTGAAAAACTCAATCAGGATTAATTTTACTACTATTTTATAGTAATTTCTCTTTTTGACCATTCAAATTTAGGACAGCTGAAATTTCAAACAGATTTCAGAAAGAGGGCACTGGAATGATATTTGCAAGCTATTTTCTTGTGTGCTTTTAATTTGTCCAGCTGCCTCCTTGTATCTGTCTTCTACCTTAGGACGAGGTCTGTTTTTCTGCAACAACTGAACAATTTGATAGACTTAATTGTTCAATTACTATTCAAGGGCTATAAATAGCAAAGAAGTCATTGCAGGAGGCTGTGTTTGACTCCGCCTCTGCCTCTGCATGTTAAGGTAATACAGGAGAGATTTAAAAAAATGATTATTATATTTAGGCTGCATCCGTCATAATATCTCATGAGTTGCTATATTGCCCTCAGTAAATGATTTCATAGTTAGACAATTACTAAACTTGACTAATTCACTGTCTCAGAGATATAAAAACATTTTAGGAAACTCTGCAAATATCCCAGTCTATATGCAGAGATATTAGAGGCAGGAGAAAACATCATCAGCAGTCTTTGATTTTGATTGGTGTAATTTATCTGTGGAATTTTGCTCAGGAGTTTCTGCATTGAATGCTCTAATTCTGATTAGACTACAGCATATCCTTGTTAAAACTGGTCAGTCTAGATACTATAAAGAAAGTCTGCACAGAATGGCTAATCCAGAATATCCATTTGCATGCTGATTTGATTGGCTACTTTCAAAAGTATTCTTAAGGTTTGACATGAGCACACACAGTATATTTCCTGATAATGTCATTTTGCGAAATTTTATGTGTAACTGAATACTCTGACAGTGAACAAAGATTTCAATTTTTTATCAACTGCATATATGTGTTTTATTAATTGAAGTTTGATGACTAATATTGGCATATTTACACATGCAAACAGTTTTTTTTCATGGTGGGAGCAGTCTTGTTGCATTAGCTGGCACTTTGCAGACAACTACAAATCTTTTGAGCAAAGTTCTGGTGTGTGGTTGAACAGTAAGTATGTGAAATTACAGACCAATGTTTGCATTCATGTCATCTCTTTGTTTTCACTTCCCGTGTCTATATTTACACAGAGATATTTTCTCATTCCTGCATGTGCATGTTAATTCTATCAATCATGCACCCTTAAGTGTACCCTTGTGTCTATAATTTATGCAGTTATTAATTTTTCCCTGGCTGTTGTGGAATAAATAAACAGCTGTATCTTTACGCTTAACTCAACTGGGTGTACTGCACAAAACTGGAAAAGCAGAATCACAAATTCATGTAAGTTTGAAAAGACCTCCAAGATTATTGAATCCAACCTTTGTCTGATTACCACCTTGTCAACTAAACCACAGCAGTAAGCTCAGTCGTTTCTTGAACACCTTTAGGTATTGTGACTCCACCACATCTCTGGGAAGCCTGTTCCAATGTTTAATAACCCTTTTCATGAAGAAATTCCTCCTGATGTCCAGCCCAAATCTCCCCTGACTCAGCTTGAGGCCATTTCCTCTTCTCCTGTCGCTGGTTGCCTGGGATAAAGAGACCAAGCTCCACCTAGTTACAAGCTCCTTTCAGGGAGTTGTAGAGAGTGGTAAGATCAGTCCTGAGTCTCTTTTTCTCCAGGCTGAACAACCTCACCTTCCTCAGCTACTTCTCATATGACTTACACTTTAGACATTCTTCAGCTTCATTACTCTTCTCTGGAGATTCACTCCAGCACTACATGACTTTATTGAAGTGAAGGGTCCAGAACTGGACTCAGCACTCAAGGTGTGGCCTCAGCACACTGTGCTGAGTACAGGAGGACAGTCATGTACTGCTGGCTATACTGTTGCTGATACCAGCCAGGATGCCTTTGGCCTTCTTGGCCTTCTGGGTACAACACATTCTGTCCTCCTCGCTGTTGACCAGCACCCCCAGGTCCTTTTCCAAGGCAGCTTCGCAGTGACTCTTTCTCCAGCGTGTTGCACTTCATGGGGTTAGTGTAGCCAAAGTGCAAGGTTTGTCACTTACCCTTGTTGAATCTCATACCATTGGCCTCAATCCATCAGTCCAGGCTGTCCAGATCCACCTGGAGAGCTTTCCTACCTTCCAACAGATCAACACTGCCAGCCAATTTAGTGTTGTACTTTCTGAGGGTGGACTCAGTCCCCTTGTCCAGATTATATTGAACAGGACTGGCCCCAGTGTTAACCCAGCAAAGAGTGTACCTCTCCAAGCTGTGGGCTGCCAGCTTTTCAAGGAGAATGCAATCACAAACAATTTGAAAACTTGGCTGTGTCCATGTAGACAACATCTATAGCTTTCCCTTTATCCACCAGGTAAGTGACCTGGTAAAGAAGGAGATCAGGTTGGTCAGGCAGGACCTCCTTTTCCTAAACCCCTGCTGCTGATCCTCTGGTTGTCCTGCAGGTGCTAAGTGATTGCACTCAGATGGTCTACTCCGTAACCCTGCTGGACACAGAGGTCAGCCTAACAGGATGGTAGTTCCTCAGATCTTTCTAGCCCTTCTTGGAGATGTACATCACACTGACCAACCTGCAGTCATCTGGGTCCTCCCCAGTTAACCAGGACAGATGATAAATGATGGACTGTGTCTTGGCAAGGCTTTTCTACCAGCTCCCTCTGTACCCTTGGATGAAACCTATCTGATCCTATAGATTTATGAATGTCAAAATTGCTCAGCAAGTCACTAACTACTTTCTCTTGGATTGCAGGGGGACTATTTTGCTTCCTGTCTATTCTCTCCCTGTCAAGGGCCTGTTTCCCCTAAGAATAACTGTCTTACTGTTAAAGTTGGAGGCAAAGAAGGCATTAAGAACCTCAGCCTTTATCTTGTCCTTGCTGACATGGTCCCCCTCTGTATTCAATAAAGCATGGAGATTTTCTTTGTCCTTCCTTTAGTTGCTGATGTGTTATAAAAATATTTTTAAAATATCTTTCACACCAGTGATTGACCAGATTGAATTCTAATTGAACTTTTTCCTTCCTAATTTTCTCTCTACATGACCTAACGACACCTTTTATTCTTCTTGAGTTGCCTGCCCCTTCTTCTCCTTTATTCCCCAGAATTCCTCCAAAAGCAAAGCCATGCTAAGTGACAGATTTTGCTCTTTGCTGATTATGTGTACTGAATGCTTAATTTATACTGTATTAATTTCCAGCACTGCAAAATCAATATGCTTAATCTGAAAAAAAGGGTTTGTAGGGAAAATTAGGATGGTTATATTATGTGATGTCTAGACACAAGAACTGCCATATCAGAACAAAAGTTCACTTAGTTCATTATCTTTTCCCTGACAGTAATCTTTAGGGGATTTTCAGGGGGAAGTGCATACAAAACTAAAAGCATACATGAATTGTTCCCTAGAATGCTTCTTTTCAAAAAATAAGCCATTGAAAATCTTCCTTTACTCTAGCTGGATACTGTAAGTGTATCATCATACTTAACAAGAGAAATGCAACTATGCCCTTTAAACTTATTTAAACCATTATGAACTTACCCAGGATGTTTGCTTCCACAATCCTTTATGGCCAAAAATCCCACTACTTAATTACATATAACATGCTTATCACATGCCCTTGTGAACATGCTGTCTCATAGTTTCTTTGTATATATCCCCTGCTTCCAGTGTTTCTGAGAGAGAGCACATAGTATTTTCCTGCAGATCTGTTACGTCTGTATTATTCACACATAAGAATATACTCTCTCATTCATGTATTTTCCAAGTAGAAAATTAATATTTTATGTAGTTTCTCCTTTCGAGCAAATTTGTCTCCTGCTCATCTTGTTCTGTATTCAGAACAGGCAGAGTAATATGTGATTAATTAGATGAAGGTTTCCGACTGCAAAAATGCAACTCTAAAGGATGTCATAATGATATTTTCTAAATTTCACTTCCCAAAAAAATGCTACCATAGTGTAAAACGTTGCAAAAAAGTGACTTGGGCCTCATAAGATGCTGCATTTTCACTGTGAAACTGAAAACCCGATCCTTAGCAACTCTGCAGAAAATAATTAGCTATGCAATGTGCTGTAAAAACAAAATCATAATTTACACCAATTATGTTTACCATGCAAACACACTACCTTTAAGTTTTATCACTTCTAAGTTTTCCTGCACAGTTAAGTCTTCTATTACATTACTTTATGTCCTTGGTCAGAGAAGTAAAACCTGCACAGCTAATGGTGATCAACCCCTGCTCCCAAAAGGAGGCAACATTTTGTAATCTAAAAGAACTTATGGATCATCATCCAGATAAATACAGACAGATACTTGAAGCTGAAAACTTTGGGCAGAATATGAACAAACCACAGACAGAAACACAAAGAAGAGGATAGAAAGGACAATTAGAACAGCATGCTTTGCACCTTTCAGAAGTAATGAACTCAGCTGAAATTCAACATTCACACATGTATTCTCATGTTAGCCTTCAAGTGTCTTTAGCAGTCAAGGGGATCCAGAATGGAACCAAAGCATTCTACAATATGTGCTGGAAGAGGAGGAAGAAATACCAGCAGTAGAAAGATTACTGCTAGCCAAAATATTTGCTCACAACAGAGTTACTTTGGATGTGTATGGATGGACTGCAGAGAATGCAGTATAGATTTACCTATTGCAGGTACTCTGAATACTTAGTGTAAAACATTAAGTACAACACATGAATACAAAAAATGTGGCCCTATGACTAAGCAGTCTAAATGTCCCAAAATCAAGACTCCAGAGAACTGGCGTTCCATGTATCAGTTTAGATGGAGCAGGTAACCTTGCTGCATTGGTGAATTTCCAGTGAATTAAGGAGGAATAGGCTATATCTGTCAATAGAGAGGAACAATATATTTTTGCTGCTTGTAGACTTAAAGATCTGATTGTTTTAAAATAATTTCTCCTTGCTTTTCTTTTGATTCTCTCACTCTCATATTTTACCTCTGGAAATATAGGCATTGTTTTTAAGAAAGGGTAAGGTATGAATGAGCCACATTGCTGGCTTGCTGTCCTTAATGTGACATATGCATCCAGTGTCTCAGCATAGTTTCTCAGTTCTACAAAGATGTTATGTGGATTTTCTAAAGAAAAGAAAAGAAAAAAAGAAAAGAAAAGAAAAGAAAAGAAAAGAAAAGAAAAGAAAAGAAAAGAAAAGAAAAGAAAAGAAAAGAAAAGAAAAGAAAAGAAAAGAAAAGAAAAGAAAAGAAAAGAAAAGAAAAGAGAAAAGAAAAGAAAAGAAAAGAAAAGAAAAGAAAAGAAAAGAAAAGAAAAGAAAAGAAAAGAAAAGAAAAGAAAAGAAAAGAAAAGAAAAGAAAAGAAAAGAAAAGAAAAGAAAAGAAAAGAAAAGAAAAGAAAGAAAAGAAAAAGCAATTTTCAGGGACAGCAAACACTCTGGATGGAAAAAGTATGTGACTTAGTTATAATTTCAGACTGTACACTTCACAATTGCTTTTTAGGATGACATATGTGAACCTAAAGTGAAAAAGGTTATGCAAAGAATTGTTAAACCCCCACTCCCATTTCAACATAATTTAAAAAATGGTTTATAAATAGAGATCATAGAATTTAAAGCAAAGTAGTAATCAGGATGTTTATGTTTTTTTTTTTTTTTCCAGAGAAGCAAATAACCAAACAAGGAATATAACAAACTCTATTTTCTAAGTAGTTTCTTTTCCAATGCAGATATAGTATTATCAGTCTTAATCATAAAGATGACTGCAAGATGGAAGACTCCCAGAGAAATCTTCTAAAACAACTGCATTTTGAGAAATATTTTGTTCATCCTGGCCAATGATGAAAAAAAGCTATTTATTTGTACAAAATATATTCTGTAGTAAAATCAATGACACTTAATCTTTGTTTTAGCATTTCATTGCAGGGCTGTGTCCAACACTGTCATGAAAAGGAACAGCACAACACAGCTCTTTTCTTTCATAAACCTATTTAGAAACTAGGGTTTGTAAAGTAATTTTTGAAATTGTAACATTCACTAAGCATCTTAATTTCTTAATAGCTTGTCTACTTCTGGTGTAAAAACACATCTTTTTGAAATAAAGTGATTCTTTTATTCTCAAACTCTGAAATTATAAATATTAGTTGGAAAACCCCCTGTAACTCCCAATAAACAAACAAACAAAAAACAAGCAAACAAACATTCTGAGAAAAAAGTATAGAAAGATGAATAGATTAATTCTGACACAGTCCTTATGCAGTTTTGTTAGAGAGTATAGACAGAGCATAGATCCAATGATATATGATTTTCACATAGAACATGCATTTTTTGGAGGGTTTTTGCATGGTTGTCCCCATGGGTAGAATTCACGGGACGTATATATATATAGGAGTTTACATTCCCTGTCAATTAATTATGTACCTGAAAGCTAGGCATTATTTCACCTAGCTCCTCTGCTACGGACAGATTCAGATGGCCTCGCTCTAAATGACACTGACTCCAGAGCAGTGATAGGATTTCCCTGACTTCGTGGGGTGATGTGTGCCAGTAAATATTGTTTAGCTTTCAAAGCAAGCACAAATAATCAGTAAGGGACCTTGAGACAGCTGCTGGTAGTTAAAGTGCTGATTCTTTCACATGTTACATTGCAGAACAGTGAAAACTGAACACTATTTAAATTAATAAAAAAATGCACAACGGACACCATATCACTAAGAAAGCCAGTAACTTTACTGATTTGTCTGCAAAATACAAATTATACCTTATTTCCAGCAGGAGAATCATTTGAAATTTTCCCATTTTTGTTCACTACAGACAGCTGAATTAAGTCCCTTGAGATACACAGATGTGGTTTAACTTAGTTATAACATCTTGTCATCTAGTGGCGACAAAGTCCAGCTTATGCCGCTGTGAGCCTCTACTTTAATATTTGTTGCAAATGCTTGTATGCTCCCATTTACAAGCTATTTTGTTATCACCATTATTTATGGAAGCAAATCCCCATGAAAGAGAAGAAAAAAAGAAAAAAGGATACAACAAACCATCTGAAGCAATCCAAGTGATGCCTGTGGTAACCCAGGTCTGATATTAAATACACAAAAGACTTTAGCATTGCATTTTTAATTTTTAATTTTTTAAAAAATGACTTTCTTAAATCACCTTTTTTTTTGAATCAAACAGAGGTATGGATCAGTCTGAGGTATGAGAAGGAAAGGTAGAAATGCAACATGTGACTATGAAAATAATCAAATGGATAATTTGATGCAGAAAATCTGTGGCTCAAAGCTTGGATTGCTCCACATCTTTGGTTAAAATATATTAACAAAAGCCTTTTATTACATCTACAGTCTGAAGCATTCTAACAGACACCAATGTTCTATCAGTCCTTCAAGAGACCTGTAGTGGCAGGAAAGTAATGCCATATAACTGACGACATCACAGCAGATGGCACAAACAGGAACAGATTAAGTATGCCATGTTTAGGCAACAGCCTTTATTGAGGTTTCAAGTGGCTTTTAAAAAATTACAAAGCATTTACCTTCAAGGTGAAGGAAGAAGGAGAACAAAACAGCTGTTAGACTACAGATAAAAGTGGGTATATAGGATTGCAAATACAATACAAACGGGTTGATGTCCTTGAAAACAGCCTGTGAGTTCAATTCTTATCCTAGCTTTACCTGAAAAAGATCTGAGGACAACAGCTAATTTGTACACTAGTCATTAAAAATTGCTAAATTACTCTTCTGGGAAAAAATATAAGCCATTTTGTTATAAACCACAATTTTTGAGAAACACTGAAATGAAAAAAGCTTTACTGTGAATGGCTCAATGCATACAATATATATATTGTGCAGATAGAGTATATCATATAATTGTCACTAGCAATTAAACACTAACTGACAACACCTTTTAATAGAGACTAGCTTATCTATAACAATAGCAGGTGTCTAGAATGCCACTTTAGGTGTTTGAACTTACAATTAAGAATGTTGCCTAAAACATCATATAGCATGGGTTAAGGTAAAGTAAATGTTAATACTCTTTCAGGGCTCTGCCCCAAACTCCTTAAATACAAAGGAATCACACAATAAACCCAAATTAGCTTTTGCAAATACAATAAATGGTAAGATACAGATAAAAGAACAAGAAAGGTAGACAGTTATAGATTACAGTAAGTGACTTCACAATCAAAGTTGTGCTTCTTATCATTAGATCAGTTTGCAAATATGCATTATCCCCCACAATTTTGCCAGTATAAATTAGTTGCCTTCTGCAGCAGGAACAAGAGAGCTGACTGGCATTTATTTTCATGTGATTCTGTTCTACTTGTGTTTATACAAAAAAACACTGTCAGAGTTAATATAAATTGCCCAGGCAATACTTTTCATGCTACTTTCTGCTTAGTTACTTGCAGTAATATTATACACTGCATCTTCATTAAATGATATCTTTCATTTTTTTCATGTGTTGCTGAGGCAAATCGCAAGGTAAACTATTAATATGGCTATTTTTAATATATCAATAGACCAAATCCCCTTCCCCACTGAGAAGTTTCTACTACTATACCAATGAAATTGTATTTTTTCTTGAAATGACAAGGTATATTTGTGATACATTTGCATATTTTTGACACACTAAAGTTTAAAATTCTCAAAAAAGAATATGAGTGCAGATAAATCTAAGGGTGAAGAAAGTTGTTTAAAACACAAGGTTTTTGTGTTTTAAAATTAATTATGGGCCCCATTTTATCTTTTTTTTTGTTTTGATTTTTTGAATTTATTTTTTGTGTTTTTTTTAAACATGCGTATCTTTGTTTACCCTGCAGTTTGCTACACAAGGTAAGATGGATGCATAAGTAGCACAGTATTCTGCTTAAAGAGTTTCCAGATTATGTACTAGCCCCTGCACGGCTGAAAGTGCCTGTAAGGCAGGCTTCTGTAAAGTCATGGTAAGTGAAGAGCCTATGTCCTAATGCACACTGTAGTCTGATCATCATTCTCTACTACAGAGAGGTACACTCCATCATTTAGCAGTGCACAGCAACTGCATGTATAGGTGGAAAAAGAGTGCGGATTTCACTTCAAAGTACTTTGTGTTGACATTTCGCTGTCACAGCTATATTTTTTTTCATCATAATGTCAATGGATGTAGTTGAGACCTAGAAGGACTCTTGAAAAAAGGAGAAATATTACACTTTTACTACGGCATTAACGTTTTGCTTATACACTTTTTCCCTCCAACAGAAAGATTAAACTGAAACACTGAATATACCATTTTTTTCTAACAGACAAGAGAGACAAAGAGGGATTTGAAGAAAATGGTACATTCCCTCTGGTCAAGCTATCTTAGTCAAAGGAACAGTATGAGGCTGGAGAAAATGTGGATGCCATGTGCTGAAGCAAGTCCTATTCTGGTGTAAACACACAGGGAGCACTGCTCAGCAATGTTCCCACTGTGAGATGATATGATTGCAGAGGGCCATGAGAACCAAGGACCAGATGGCCAATATTGTCTGTGTAAAATCAACTGATTTGGAACCACCATTTAACTGACAATCTCTTTAAGAGTTTTATGTCTGTGAGAGGGGACGAATCTATACAAACAGGCACTTTTGTGCTGATCCCTCCCTTTGCCTCCCCCTGCTGCTTCAGCACATATTTACCTGCACTCATGTAGCTTACAGCTGTTAGAGCTGCACATTCAATTCAGACAGGCAGAATACCAGCTTCATTAATGAGAAAGGGCCAAGTTATGCCACTTTGTCATTTAACCCATGGAAAACTACAAGATACGCAGGACGTTATGTAATGGAAGGGCCCTTAACTTGTTACAATGCACAAAAGAGCATGAAATAACTAATCAGTATATACAGTGGATGGCAGTTCACCCAACTGATTGTAAAATGCTGTATTAAAATGATTTAAGTTGTTACACTATGGGTAAAGTCTAATTCGTTACAGATCAGTCTTTCAGGAGCTGACTTTGATCTGTAAAATGTATACCCACTAAAAGAAAACCAAAAGAAAATAGTTAAATGTGCAACTGCACAAATATAATTCCCCACTATCAAGAGAACAAAAACTATTACCATAATTATTATATATATTAGAAAGCTATACACAAGCATGTTAATTTCACAGATTTTTTTTAAAGATTCTTAATATTTTATATAATTAGAAATACACATTTCAAAAACAAAACTTCTGCAAAGAGAAAACAGTTATCTTGATTAGCAAAGCATGGAGTTCCTCAAGGCTTAGAGTAGTGCTTTCTATACAAAAAGTCCTTTTTGTTTGTTTCTTCAGGACTGTTTAAAAGATTAGCAAAGCTATCAAGGAAAAAAGAACAAGTTTTGGCTTAAGGAAACTACAAAAGCCACAAATGCTTTGCAAACTCTGTCTTACTTTTTAATATGAAAATAAGCAAAATGTAATGTACATATTTTTATACTTTTTATTTAATAATTGATACAGACCCAGAATTTTTGAAATTAAATATATCAGCCCTCAAACTCAATATTTCTATAAGTATGGTCCTCTTGAAATGCTTTGATCCTTTTAAACTGAGTGCCATACTCTAACAAAATGCCTGCATGTTTGTGAGCATTTTCAGTATGTTAGGTGACTCAGTCTCTTTCTAGCATCAATTCATGGCCACCCAACTGCTGGATCTGTCAAAACATCTGTACATTTTCTATATGTTGTATAACAGCTGCTTTCTCTCTCAGTAAAGATCTGCCATTTCTGGCAAATGTTTTCATTTTGTCTATTTACATTGTAAATAACGTTGAACCTGCAACATGACACTATCTATTGTAACATACATTTTGCAAGGGAGCACAACAGTGAAAAGAAGTTAGCCTTAAAATCTATTTTGTACAAGTGTTCTGTTGTACAACTCAAATGCTAAGTTTATCTCAGCATTTCTGTTTATCCTTATACTGCATCACTGAGGCAAGTTAAAAGTACTTTTACAAAACAGAGTACCTGACTTTTTTTTCACACACGGCACATATAATGCATATGAACCCTTCCCCTCCCCCCCCCCCCCTTCCCCATTAAGGTATAGCACACACACACTGCAAGAAAAAAATCCCAACTAATAGGTAATAATGTTATCATGTTGCCCATCCTTCAGAGAGCCGCATGCGCTTGACAGAGGGGCTTTCCCTTTCGTCCGGCGAAGGTCTGGTGAGTCCAGTGGGGGAGTGGAATTCGTTCCGGTGATCTTCTCGGTCACTTCCATCGTAGGAACTGCTACAGCTGCTCAGACTGTCAACAGGAGATCTCCCCGCCTCATGGCGCATGTGCTGTTGGTATCTCGATGGTGTGGTGGTACGGTCTCTAGGAGGAGAAACAGGTTCTGACTTGATGTTGAGGCTTTGAGTAGAAGGCAGGGAGAGATTTGTACTCTGAGATAAATGAGTGCTAGTGCAAGCTCTGTAGGAGGAAAGGAAACTCAGTTACAGATGGAGGAGGCATGGAGCCCCCAGATATGCACAAACACTCACATGAAACACCAGTATAAAGGCTTGCACAGGACCAGCACATGCAGAGATCATGGGGACTGTTTGAGCAGAATTCATGAATTCCAGGAGATGATAGCACCACAACAGATGTGGTCAGCTTTAGGGGAACAAGCCCTCAGTTTGGAGAGAGGTCTTGCTTTCAGTGTCTCTCTCTCTCCTTTTTTTAAACACTTAAAGTTTAAAATATTTAAATGATCAAGTGTCATTACAAATTTGGGAAGGTGAGCCTTTTCATTGTTGGAACCACCTTCAGGTTTCTGTATAACAAATACTTGTGTGTGTGTATGCATCAGCTGAGATGGGAAGCAGGGAATTTCTGCTGAGTTTAATCCAATTAATTTGAATGCACACAACTATTTTTATTGTGGTTTGTTTTGACATGTGACTTCAGATGCAAAACAGAAGCAAAAAAAAAAAAAAAAAAAAAAATCCGGTCTGGTAATTTTTATGCTTTTCAGAATAGAGCTGAAATTACTGGTCCTAACATTGACATGAACAAAATAGCACAGGCAGGCAAGGATTTAGATATTTTTTTAGGGTTTAAATCGACAAATCTATGATTAAATCCAGAATGCATTTGGATAAACTACAAAAGGGGACCTGAGGAATAGTAGAAGATGACAGAGAACTACACTGCTTGCCCATAGGAAAGCCAAGCTTGAAGGATGCTACTAGCAGACAGACTGCTATTCTGAAACTTTTTCAAAGATAAGCTATGTAAGTGTTCTAAACTTTTTTTTCTTTTCCTTTCCTTTTTTGTGCATTTTTTGGGTAGGTAATGGCAGAGAAAGATGAAACAGGCAGGGAGGAGAGTGAATACTGAGAACATGCTTTATGGGAGAAATGAAATTACTTTCAACTGCACAACATTTTGTAGAAAAGCACCACCTCCTGGCAAAACCTGACTTTTCATTATTAAAACAGAATATTCAACATGCAGTTCACATGTTCCACTTCAGGGACCATTTGCTAAGCTGAAGTTAGTGTGTTACCCAATAAACAGAATTTCAAGGTTTCTGTTCATGAGTATTTATTTATACAGAGGTAGGAAGGCAGTAGGGGCAACACTTGACTTCACAAGATTTTAAACCTAAAGGGATATGCAGACATTTTTAATGCAAGAAGGTGTAATATTGGGATTTGGAAGGGATTTCTGAGAATGTAGAAGACACAGCTAAGTTTACTGTGGACTTTCAATTTACTGAAATAACTCTACTTTCCCTAGGGTATGATCAACTGAGAGCTGAATATTATTTAAAAAACATTTACTACTACTTTGTTGATTTTTTTTTTCTTCTGACACATTTAAAATAAAACTATATGGCTTCAATATTGAATAATATCCTCTGATTTTATCAGGAATTGCTACAGTTTTTAAAAATGAATGGATCTTGTAAGAAAACAAAACAGCATGTTCTACCTTCAATTTTTTCATCAGTCCTTCAGTTCTATACAGACAAATTTGTCAAATCTGCAATGAGCCCCTTCCTAAGTTACAGAGTGCATAAATAATAGCCTTCACAGTAAAAAATGTAACCTTTTCCAAAGAGGATATTTTCTTTGTATTGCTTCTGTAAATACTAAATTAACACATATAAGAAACAGTAAATATAAGACTTTGCCATTCCAACTTAGTGAAATATTTCACTCTTCCTGAAAAGGTGTCACAAACAGTCCAAAGAGAATCAAATATACATTTCTGTGTTTTTTTTCTCTTTTGCTTTTCGTTTCCAGTGACTTTATTTTTGTGTTCCTTAGGAGATTCTAGGACTTCACCTAAGTAAACAGTTTGTCAGCTTAGTACAATAAGATTACATATTATTTTACATGTTTGCATGGAACATACTGGCATTCTACTGTGTGACAGTATCCAAAGGAACAAATCTAGAGGGATAAACTGAATTTCAGTGATACACAGCTGGTATTGCTGTACTGGAATATTACCTTTTTAATAGTGCCTCAGAAGTGAGTATAAGAATGCATCTCTACCGACTTTTCTACAGAGTCTTTGTGATGCAGCAGTGGTATTACACAATAACCACATAAAAATTAGTGGCAGTTTTATAAATGCTTCAGGTTGATTAGAATTTTGAACCACCTTTTTTTGGTACATTTATAAAAGGATAAGAAATCATTTTGGCAGGTCAAGACTGAATTTCTGAGATTTATAACAATATTAAAACAATATAAATAAATTGTAGCACTTATTTGGATTCACCTTTGTTTCTTTCTAAATATAGCCTTTTGCTGCTGAAAGTATTTCTGAAATTTAATATATTTTTATTTGATTATAATTTGCAATATTTCATTAACATTTTCTGAAACATTTTTATGAGAAGTTCATCTAAGCTAAATCTGCATGGTAAACATACTGTTATACATACATGTGAATGGTAAAATAATAAGTACTTAGATTCAATCTTTATATTCTAAAAAAAGGACTGACCTTTATTTAGAATGGAAGGTGCACAATAAGAAATGAGAATTTTGTCTGCTGCAAAATGATTTAATTTCCTGTCTAGGTATGTGTGGGTGTAGAAACAGCTGTTTGCACTTAAAAGTATCAATGCATACTTTATACTGTTTCATATAATTACATTAATTGGGCCCAAGCATGCCCTATTGTAATCATGAGAAACCTTCACTAAATTCCCTGATAAACAAATGGGTTTTGGCTATGGAAAACCTACTGAAAAATTAAAGAAAATTATTCAAAGGTTTGTGTACAATTACATGCACTGAATATGTGCTGGGCAGTCCACTTATGCAGGCAACATCACCTTTTTCCACATATTGTATGAAAACATTTTATTTTATGGGGACAATGAAGAAAATTAATATCTTAATTTGGCACACCAGTCTCTCTTGAGGCCAGTGTAGTTAAAATTTGATTTTTATTCAGATTATGATGGCCACATGGAGAAATGTTGCTTCCTATCTGGTGTCCACACGGAACATCTACACAGCTCTGCTGTATCAGAAGTGGGGAGCAAGACAGTGCAATGAGCTTGGGATGATGACAACTGTGTGCATCTCCTTCTGTCTGACTCTCCAAATGGTATTGAAGCTCAGCATGCACAGGTAGAAGTGCAGGTCTGAGTAAGTGATGAGTAAGGACATGAATATTTACCATGTAGATTATTCTAGTGTGAAAAAGTGGTCTATTGGCTCCTAATTGCACAGTCAGCTTGAAGAATTAAGAGCTTGGTTGCAGAGATATCTGATTACTTCCAAGATGGTTCTGACAGTGCTACTGAAATTGCTGAGGACCTATCTGTAGCAAGATAATACATCTAAGCCTATCTTATTCTCCTACTAATCACATTCTTGTCATGCAGTGAGGAAGCAGAGCTGATTTTAACCTTTAGACTTTGGTGAAAAACAAAACCTGAAGGAGACTTGGAATGTCTCTTCCATTAACTGTTTTCTCACAGGTTTTGATAGCCTACTGTTAACAACAAGCATCTCACTGCCAAACATTTTCAGTATATGACCCCACTAAGCACTGAGATTTATGTTGTCAAAACCTTTCTGGATGTGCTTTCTCAAGTATGTGAAGATTGTAATTTTGTTTAATTTTAAAAATCTTTTTGCAAATTCTAAATCAGGATATGTTCTACAGAATTTCAAGTTTTTCAAGTAATTCAAAAGTTAAACCATGCTCTTGCATGTAGAACTCAGTGAGTATAGTTTTCTGCAGTGATAGAAGACTTCTCCAGAACTGTCTGTGAAGCAGCTTTCATAGCTGAATTCACTTACAAATCACTGAAAGAGTAATAATAATAAGAGTAGCAATTCAGAATGTATTCCACATCCACAGACATTACACTTTGACATTCTGTGATACAAATCAGAAACACATCATGATGTGTGACATATCTGAAAAGGCATGTAATTATTTTAAGAGTAAATTTATACTTTCTTTTTTTTTTTTTTTTTTTTTTTTTTTTTTTTTTGCTAACCAAGTAGCCTTATTACATTCCTTGGTATGGTACCAATTGTTTATGCAGTGATACCTAACATGTGAGCTTTCAATTTATTTGAGAATTTATGATTTTAGTTGTACAATAATTCTAAATGCTGACCCAGAAAGAGTGCAAACGCACAAAGAAAAGTATAAGATATTAAGACTATTTTTTTTCTAGCACAAGTATTTCAGTTGTATGTTTTTATGACATTTGTATCTTATTTATACAGAAATGAGGTTTAAAAAAATTGTTTCCTTTAAAACATTTGTATAGCTCTCCTTAAAAACCCAAATTATCAACATGATAGAGACATTAAAATAAATTACAAAAAGTGGTCAGGTAAAGTAGAAGGAGAATTTTGAAGTTTAAGTCATGTTTAGAGTATTAAATTGTTCCACACCATGGCAACAATCTCAAAAAAAGTGCATATATGGAAGACCTCTTTCTGAAAAGTAGGTTTTCTTTTCAAATGTATATGAATTAATTTTTTCCTCATAAATATACTCCTGCTGTTTTCAGCTTCTATTTTTATAGCTAAACTTTTTAAAATTCCAACATGTCTAACCGTACATTAGACTACTGTACCACACTAATGCATGCCTACAGTCTTAATAGAAATTGTAGATATCAAAATATTTGAAAATCATACAGCTGTTCACTTAAATGAGCCAAGAGGTTGCTTGTTCAAGTGAATTCCCTGTGTCAATTTTCACACTTCTAAAGATCCTGAGATGATTGAGCACTGTATTTCTCTGGAACTCGAATAAATATTGTAAAATTAGCCACTAGAGGGCAGGAATACCTGTACTCCTCAGCACAGGCACATCACAATAAGTTTTGTAAGCTTACAGTTCTTTGGCTTAATAATGCTATTTTCTGATAAAAATCAACTCCAAATAAATGAAACTTGAATTTCACAGTTAAGCAGAAGGGAGTATGTGATTATTATATAAGGTTAAGGCTTAATCTCAGGTCAATTAATTAGGTAATCTTACTTTATTAAAATATCTAAAAAAATTCTAGTTTACTGTAAATGTGCAACAGTAACTGGAAATTAAAAGCATAAATAATAAATATGGCATCAGTACAATATAGGTGTTTGGTTTTAGTAGTGAAATAAAATGCTGTCTAAAGAAATAAAAACTAAAACATAAACAATACACTACTGAGAAAATGCCATGAACATAGAATAATTCATTGTGGCTCCCTAGCAAACTTTCAATGAATTACATTGTTCCAGTCTTGCAAAATCTAGTTTTTACACACAATAGATATGTTCTGGTGTGTTGTTTTGACATATTTCACATTTGGAATTACTGGGGAGGTTGAAGTCACTGTCGGACAGTAAAATAACGAAAGCACTGCTTACCCCAATTGACTGAGGGCAGATGGCGGCATGTTATGCAGGTGTTGCTGCTGCCAGCCAGTCACAGAACCAAGATGAAGAGCACTGGCTGTATTAAAACCAGAGAGAGATGATATATCTGCACTACTCAGAGAATATTCTGGATTTGAAAACAGAAAGACAATAATTAAGAGAGAATTAAAGAGGAAGCAATTAAACAACAACTAGCATAGTAATTTTCATGTCATTTTGTAAGCCTTTTAATTTTAATTACACCAATCACATTAAGTTGCAGCAGAAAAAGTAAATCTTCCTCTTTCCTCAACTCATTAACTTGGGAGCAAATAATGCACTAATAATTATTGTGTAATCTAGCAGGGTTTTACTGGATCTGGCAGATCAAAAGCATCCTTAGCTTGTAAATTCCCCATAACTACAAAAGGACCGTCAAAAAGAATTGAAAATTATAACATTTTGGTTACAGTCTTCCTTGCAGAAGCTAGCAGGCAGCCGGCCTCTGAACAATATAAGCGTTCTCAAAATGTGCTGGATCTATGTCACTGTGTGCACTCTGTACAGCAGCAATACACAAGAGGAACTGTAAAGAAGCCTTGAGGCTTCATTTCTGCACCCTCCCAGGTAGGAAGCTGTGATAGCCAACAGAGTTACTGAACTCTGGTTGGAGATAATGAAGCTGCTTATTCCTACTACTATCACAACTTTAGCATGGTGCACTCAACTACTCAACTGCATGAAATTATATCCAAGGAAGACTAAGGACTGTTAACTGTGTTAAGGTTGTTGGTTTTTTTTTGTCTTGTTTTGTTTCTTGGTTTTTTTTTTATTTTTTTTTTTTATTTTTTTATTAAAGCCAATGAAATAAAGCTACCAAATCAGTTTGCTTCAAGCAAATCAGCTAACCTTGAAATAGATATGTCTGAAGTTAGTGACAGGTACAGAATAAGCAAATGTAGTGCAAAGATATATAACAGCTATAAATTTTTCAGTTTCTCCCAAAGAACATTAACTAATTTATTAATACTGAGATAGACACTTATGAGCACCTTGCTCCCTTCCCCATCTTTTGCATCCTGCACCCATACTTACCAGTACCATATGTTGTTGAGATGGCTGATGGGTATCCTCCCATCCCTTGCCCTGGTAGAGTAGGAGTTGCTACGGAAACCACTGGAGTAGCCAATGACTGAGCAGACTGGGAGTTATTTATCCTTTGATTCTTTTAAAGTAAGTAAAATAAACATATTATTGACCAGTTTTAAGTCAGTTGAGTGTATTTGCTTTCTGGGAATGTTTTGCTCATGAGAAATGCAGGCTATTACAAATTTCTAGAAATTAATCATTTAGCATGTGGCTTTGATGAACTCTGCCAACCCTATCATTTACAAGCTTTCAAGAGACCAGTTGTCACCATAGTAACCCATTACATCAGTATCTCCTAGGTAACTGAACTAGTAAGACTGCCTTTATTGTGGGTAGAAGATCATGTGAAAAAACTAATGAAATATATGAGCTCTATTCCCATTGTTTTCCTTTTCACTTATATAGGGAAAAAACCCACCACAAAAACCAATGAAATACAAAAAGCAAAACAAAGCAAAACAAAAAGGCGAAAGAAAAACCCTGCTCTGCTAGGTTTTGAAAGTGAGGTGCACCCCTAGACTGCTGAACACTGAACTCTAGCAGGGGATGGAACTCTGACTACTTCGTTTTTGTGCAATCAAAAAACCCTTCAAGGCTGTTAGATTGCACAGCAGTTACACACTTATCTTTAACTCCAGGGCTCTAGGTGTTGCAATGTAAGAATTACACTAGAGAACTCTAATTATGTGAGTGGCAGGAAAAAACACCTAGAGAGCCACCAAAAAAAGGTGGCTGTCATAAGGCTGTGCCATCTTCAACAACATAAGTTTACATGCTCCCCATGCACCACCAAAAAGAAAGCTTAATTCTAACATGCTTAATTTGAATATATGCAACAAGGCATCTGGCCTTCTATTGCTACATTTAAAAAATTGCAATGACCTTTTTGTTCACAATATAGTTATTTTCCATTTTATTGCAACCAACATTTTACCTACATCATAAAAATAACTGTTTTTTTAAAATTCATTATTAAGATGAACATCATTACCACTTACCAGAAGCAGATCAACATCCTCAGACTGATTGCATAGGAAAGTAGTATTAAAAATTAATAAATATAAATATTTACCAGGATGCAGGTTTTAGCTTAGGGAATATTTTCATATCATAGGGCCAGCAAATTAAACAACTTCTGAGAATATCTTGGAAAAAATACATCTCATAGATCTCTTATTTGTCCTCCTTCTAATGGAATAGTTGACTCAATTGTAGGAACAACCTATCCAGTTTTCAGCACAAGACTTTCTCCAAGAATTCATTTGTCTTCCACAGTCTCATTGTTTGCAGATTGTCTTGCTGTACCTGACCACTCTCTTGGAATATATAATTTTTAAGGGGCTTGGAATAAATAATTTGATGCAGACAGCTTGTCACTGCCTTGATCAACTTTGAACATTGCCCTGTAGGACTATTTGTCACTTTTTGACTTAGGAGGTAGCATCACATTTATGGGCAGTTTTAGTCTGATGATTAATTTATTTTGCATCAAGCTGAAGAAGTCAACTTAGAAGTTGTTTTAATAATGTTTGTTATACAATAGAAAACTGCATCACTTGAATTACTATATTTTAAAATTAAGTTAACTTTAATGTTAAATCACTTAAAACAGCTTTACTTGGAAACAAAACTTTTGAAAAGAAAGTTCAAGACATAGACACAATACCTACCCAACTCAGCCTTCTAGCATAGTATATTGCCTAAATTTTACTAGTCCTGGCAGGAGATACAGAAATTTCATACTCATTTTTCTCTTGCTCTGTCTATTTATTATCTCTTATCATTACAAAATTTGGAGCTCACAGTTATATGGCTCAAATTAAGTTATAACTGTTAATATGCCATCTGCTAAGAGTCTGTTTGGCTAAATATTTAAAAAAAAACATAATAGGTTAGAAATGCTCAGGGTTAAATTTAGCCTTTATAACAACTTCAGGAAAGAGTCTTTCAGCTACTGGGAGAGAGATTGCAGAAGATAAGGCTGTGTACAGTTAGGACACAGTTCCTATTTTGCAACTCAACAGACAAAAGCTAGGAAGCAAATAAGACTTCAAGAAAGCCCCCAAAAAATCAAAGAGGCTCAGTTTACATCCTCAGCTTGATGCCAAGCCCTAGTTAGAAAAACAAAACAATCGAGAATTTAGTATCCTGAGCTGGCCTTGAAATTCCTAAATAACTCTTATCTGAAGCAGATAAAAAGAAGAGCTTTGAAAATGCATTACCACTGATGGCATGGTACTCTTGCTGCCAGGTGGAATAAGCACACGGAGGTCTGGTTTACGGTTGTTCATTCCCAAATTCATTGGAGGTGGAGATTTTGCTTGCATATTCTTGTTTAAGTTGCCAGGTGAGACCAGCAAACCTGGTGAGTTGCGCGGGTTTCCATATCCATTTCCTGTTAAGGTAAAAAAAAAGAGAAAAAAAAAAAAAGAGAGAGAGAAGTTTGATGAAGCCCACTGTATCTTTTAAGCCCTTCTAAAACTGTGAAATCAAAAACTCATGGTAGATACCTGTGTCATGTATCTTTATAGGAAAGTACAACATGTGCTATATTTGGAACAACTGGTCTTCAAATGCTTTCTCTCATGGTTGCTGACATCTTTGTGATACCCTGAAGTTAACGCGATGATACAATTTTGTTTACAGCACTGTGGTATATAGCACAATATACTGTGCCCTTGTAACAGCCAGCATCTGACATTTGCCTTACAAAAATCAGAAAAGTCAGATAACTTAAGGGCATAAAAACTGCCCTCATCAATAAAGCTATTTCATATTTTCTTGACATCTACAGAAGATTCTGCCTTTTCTGACTCAGCCCTTTGTCGGTCATGATTTTTTTTTTTTTTTTGCTTTTAAACAAAGGATGAGTATAGCAAGGCTATGATTTCCACAAAAGATGGGTGGAGCACCAGAAGGATTCATAAATTCTTTTGGCTCATTTTCACCACACTTCTTTGACCTGGTTCTGTAAACATAAAAATTAATGGGAGCAAGATCATAACCTTATTGAAAAATACCATAATTTCTTTCATCTTCTCTCTTCTGCAGGTCCCAGGAACAATTCTGACAAGCAAAAGTTATCTTTTTTAGAAAAGGGTATTCTCTCACCTCATTGCATTGACAACTATGTGTCCATAAGGTTAATGACCTACCATTCCACTATTTCATTCTCCTGATTTCACCTCTTACCTACATAAAATCTAGGGAAAAGGATGATTTTTTTAGTGTAACCTTGAAATTCTGTCTACATAATCTCAAGAGAGGTAAGAAACTGCCCAGTCATAGAGAAGGAATAGCATGAAAATTAATATGGAAAGAGAAAACTTTTACCTTGGGTAAATACCAAAGAAACAAATGCTATGGAAGACTCTTTCCTGAGCTCAGTTTGCTCAGTTGTTGTGCTGCAACACACAGCCTAGAATTTGTGTGAGAAGATAAACTAGTCAGTGTGGCAGAACCCTCTTGGTCAGAAACCCTGGAAATCCAAATTTCCTTTTTTTCCCAAAGTCAGTGAACCCCATCCCCCGCAGTGTGAAATGGTGTTTATAGCCCTAAAGAACATAAATGGATTATGGAACTATATTTGATAATGTCTATGAGGTGGGCATAAAAATTACAGTACATGACAACAGTTTGCTCCTCTGGTTAGTATAATGAAGTATGTCTGAGCCTAAGATTTTCAAGTTTTTAATCCTCAAGTGCATCAGCCACTTGTACTTACCAAATCAGAAAATCCATGGAAATAAAATTTGTCAAAGGCTATTAAATATAAAAGCACCACTTCAGGCTTTGGAAGACCCTGAACAGTGAACACTAGTATTATGGCACAGGAAAATTATCAAAAACTGCTTGAACTCTGTACTTGTCAGGTACCTTCAGTAACTGCTCGGGCCTAGATTGTTTTTTCTCACAATTTCTGTTATCATTATGTCCAAGCCTTTGCAATATGATGAAAATTTAAGAGCACTCAGATTACTTCTAATAGTCTGTATTAAAATAACTTTGGAGATTTTGCACTGAAATATTTTTCATAGTTAATCTTGTTGTTTATTTCTTTAACAATATCATACAGTTAGGAAAATAAAATTAGTTCTGAAATGTATTTTAGACTTACCAAGCAAATTCAGCAGAGTGCTTTCAAAGGTTTTTCATTTTGTACCAGTAGGCTTTTTTTCTCAAAATGAACAATTATCATCAACATAGATGAGCTATCTCTTATGCCCTAATTAATGCTATGTTTTACTACAGGTGGTGAAATTACAAGGGGCATTTTGAATATACAACAGTATTTTCTACCAGAAACCACGCTGCATTTTAAAGAAGTTCATCTTTTACAAACTGAATACTAAAAATCAAGGCATGAAGTGATCAATAGAAGAAACTGAAGCAAAAGTAGTGTTTCTTTGGTGTCAGTTTCATACAGGAGGTATTTTACCAGCAGTATGTAAAACTGTTTGTGAAATCTGTCATATGACAAGGATTTGCTCAGAGAGTGGCAATGGAACTGTTTGAAGCAGTACTGAGTTTTTTTCAGTTCTACAATACAGGACCTAAGATATAGCAAAATGGATTCCTCTGTACTCTATATGTTTCTAGTTGTGACTTTTGGAAAATAAATCACCTTACAAGAAAGAACTCCCATTTCCTACATAAGATTTACTTAATATACTATTAAGAAATAGTGCTTAGGGGAAAGAATGCTTCTATAGATAGCTTTATTCTTCAGAAACATTCATCTGACCTTTACTGATGTAAAATAGTTTGAACAGCGATTACATTTCTATTTTAAAAACATCAAATTCTTTTTAAGAACTACTGCAATAATTTCTTTGCCAGCAGATTTCTGCTGTTCATGGCATATTATGCCTGCTAGCATTTTGAAGCCGTATCATAACAGTTCCCATTTCCACTCACCAAACTTATTCTTTTGGTACAGTGAGGATTCAGGAATGTAAGACTGTGGACCTTAAACCAATAATACAAAAACCTATCATTTGGAAATCAGTGATGAATGCATGCATGTAGTTTAAAGTTAAGAAGAATCTGCATATAAACCAGCTCTTTAAACTGTACCCTTTTTAATTCAAGAGGGCTGTGGCCTGCTCTAAGGCAGCTGTCCCACTTTCAGATAAATCCACCAAAGAGAATGGCTTCATTTACATTCAGAAACAAAACAAATGCATAAGACTTCTAATGTAGAAATTAAATCTTTCTTCATGCTACACTTTAAAATTACACTCTGCCTGGACAATTATCAATTTAGATGTGACCATATGCAGAACATCTCATTCCAATATCCACCTGAAAGCACAAAAATTATATGCCATATATGAATGGATTTCCTGATTATAGATCATAAGAAAACGAAAACCAGATGTATTTTAGAGCAAGTTGGAGCAAGTTGGCTTTACATTTTTGTTTGGTTAAAAGCCATATTTTTTTATGGAATAGAACATTTTTAAACATTATAAATGGATTCTGTAAGGCATAATGAAAACAATGAAAATAGAAACAATGAATGTACAAATTTTAAAGGGTGTATGTCAAAATTTCTAAATTTACAGCATTTTTAATTCAACAAGTTTTCAGAAAAAAAAATTCCTTGTATTGTTTGTTACACTGACTTGTAAGAGTAAAAATATTTTATGCAGAAAAGAGTTTGTTTCTAGACAAGCTAGTGGAGCAGCACGTGTCATGAAATGCAGTGCCAGACTTTGTATTTGGACTAATGGCAGAATGTAAAGACAAATGCTTTTTGAGCACAGAACACTCATCTTGGACATGCTCTCACATTTTGCATTTAGGCACAAGGCCATTGACTGTAGATTGAATTCCATCCAAGTATAAACTAATCCCTGTAATTTCACCTTTCAAAAAACTCAGTAAAGTTATTTTTGTGCACTGATAGTTATCCAATCAAGAAGAATTATTTAAAAAATCAATTTAATAATAAAAAACTGCATTTTTAACTGTGCTACAAATTCATGTAATACTGTCTTAAGCATCTTAATCTTAAATTTTAAGATTTTAAGGATACCAGAAGGGCACAAGCTTAATCAGGACAGAACAGAGAGCAAAGTTTACTTCTCTCCTTTCATCCCCTATTAGTAACACCCATACCTTTAAAGGAGTTTTTTGTCATTGGTGCTACAGGGGTTGCAAAGTGGCTGCAATTCTTAATATCCTCAGAGTTAGGACAATAAATCTATACTGAGTATTTAAGCCAGGAAACTTTCCACATGTTAAAGTAACACAAATGAGAAAAAATGTAACTTTTTTCCTCATCTCTCAACATTGTTGAACATAATTTTAATAATTCACAGTCTTTAAGTCTTGAAAAACTGGAAAATTTTAGGAATTTGATTTCTTGAATGTTTGAAACTGTCATGTTCTTACTTGTTCCTTCTTTTTTATTTTTTGTGATTTCAAAGATATTGAAATATACTGAAAGAAAAATCCTCTATGGTAGTCTGAAGAACTAAAGTGGAAGAAAGAAGAACAAGATACACAATTTGTATGTCCTTTATTTGATCTCTCATTTGTTTATTCTAGTGCTTTTCAGTGACAATATGGGTTGAGAATTTACAAGATCCTTAGGAACCTGAGATTAATTTTAACACAAAATGAACTTTCAAATATTGAAGGAGTTTTAATAAATACTAATGCTCATTTCATGTTTCCAATAAGTGCATGCTTTTACTTGTGAAAACTTTAATATTTTTCCAAGATGCATATATACATTAGATTTCATGGAGGATTTCTACTTCTTATTTGGTTATACTAAATGCATATGTCATATATATGACATTTTGACTGATCACCAAGCCACTCAAAAAGAATTTTAAATACAGAATTAATATATATAAACATGAGAGCAAACTATTCTGCAAATTATCTCTACTTCAAAATATATGCATATGTATGAAAGAATCAATAAAAATTTTGCCAAATTTGCATTCAGTTTTTCAGTTTTCTCAGTTTATTTTCCTATTTTCTGAAGGAATGGTAATTGTTCTTAATAGTAATTAAAAGGTAATGCTAGGAAGCTGTTCTGTTGTGTACACTGTTGTGTACTAGGAAGGTGTACTGTTGTTCACCTAAAAATAATTTTAAAGAAAGGTAGCAGAAAATTCTTACTCATACGTCACATGTTTGTTGCATTTCACAGCAGACAACTGTTACTAACTGCAAATGGGATAAGAATACCAATCTGCTGCTACTCTCATCCAGAAAAAAAAGAAATCTTCACTTTTAAATAGCTGCCCATTCCCAATACACTCAACTAATGGACCTTCTTAACTGAATTATGGGGAGCCAACTCATACATATGTGATATTAAAAAGCCTAATGACTTTGTATGGAAGAATTCTCAAACATCCTGTGAAAGTATCAGCTACCTTTTTGGGAGGGCTGAAACAGGATGACAGTTCAGAGAACATACAGACTTTTGGAAGAATGGGAGGAGAATGAGAAGAAAACTGTCTCAAAAACTCTTTGTTAGTTTTAAAACTAACCACTTAGAAATTATATAAATATATGGTAGAGATTTCTATATCAACAGAAGTCTAAGCCATCTCTCTTTAACTCAGCCAGTCTTGCCATGCAGGTCCTATAACTGTCAATGAGATCTTGCTCTTTAAGTTTAAAGAGATGAAAAGGGCTCTCATGGCACTGCAGTTGTCCTGCGTGCAGGATGAAAGATGATGAGAACAGAAAACTGACCTGTGCATCACACCTCATGCAAACGCTTCACTGTTGAGTCAAGTGCATGGCAAGCTAACCTGATCACCTACACTGTGGTTATGTTTTATTGTTATAATAAGAGCTGTACTTAAATGTTTCTAAATTAGTACTTCTAGTAAGTATTCTCCCACTTTAGGAGTTCACACCTTTAAAAAAAAAAAAAAAAGTAAAGCTGCCACCTGACTATTTGAATTAGCCTGTGGCTACCAACATAAACAACTCTGAGAAACCCTTCAAAACAATTCTCATTGCAATTAGTCTTCCCAAGTGGCAGGCAGATATTTCAGCACATGGACTCCCTCCTTGCAACCCTTAGAAATAAGGGTGTATATCATAGACAATGACGGTCTGTGGTAAATTAGCCACTCAGAGAAGGGGGAATATGCTTTCTTCTTCAAGGATTACAATCCTTATTCCTTTTTTCCTTCTCTTTTTTTTTTTTTTTTTTAACTCAACAAAGAATCAGAGTAATAGATTATCCAAGTTAAAGTCCTGTTTTTTTCAGTCTTGCACTACAATTACTATTGCCAGTATGCTTATAATATAATATCCAACCATAGGATCTTATTATCTGCTTTCATAATTATTTAATGACATCTCATATCAGGAATCTCAGATCACACAGCTTTCATGCAGAAACACTGTCTTTCTGATACCTGTACTTCTGATTGTATTGATAAATTTATTTCCATTTCCACAATTTTGTTCTAACACCTTTATCAATAGTTATGCTCTTTTCAGAACCCATATATTTTACATTATCTTGAGAAAAATCACTTAATTATACAGTAGTCTTCAGTTTTGTGTTTTATAAATACTACATGTCTGTAGTTTAAACACATGGGCACTGCACTATGAGCAACAGGAATATATTCTTTGTGTCACAGTTTTCTAAGGTCCAGACCTCAGGGATCAGAGAGTCATGGCTCTTGCCATGGTAAAACAGGTCTCCTGCCCCTACCACTGGTGTTGTGTCTACTGCCATGAGGAAATAGTACAGTGCAATGTCCCTGACCTTGCATAGTGCTCCCTCCTCATTCTCACATGACATTTGCAAATGTTAAGTCCATGTTCTGCTCTAGGAACGCACTAGTCTTCCACACTGTGTAGTCTAATAGGAGAGGTCAGTGCATCTCCTATTAGTGATGAGGTGGTTGTCTGAAACTTAGCTTGCATCACAGCTTTTCCAAAAAATCTTGCTTAAATCTCCAACTTACTGGCATGGCCCTGATCTCCTAGCATATGAATAACTCATATATGGCCTTTCCCTGAGATCTGAGATAACCATCTACCCTAAATATGTTTTCAGGAGTTAACCATGCTCTTATAAATACACTAGTTGAAAAGATGCTCCATTCTAGTCCTGTTTATGCAAAAAATAAGAAGTTTTTTTTTTTTTTAAGTATGGGTTATTTCAACATTGTGATAATTGAGAAAAAGAAAGCAACACCAGAATGTGACTTATGTCAAAGAGAAAACTATATTGCTGAAAAATATACTACTTTCTGAAGATATATAGGAGAAAAATACATTCCTGGGAAGAAGAGAGAACTTATCTCTTTTGACTGCTAGAAAGAGACTTTCGACAAATCATGACACAGAATCACAGAATGGCTTGGGTTGGAAAAAACTTAAAAATACCCAGATCCAAGCCCCCTACTAAGGACAGGGACACTTTGCTAGAATTTACTCAAAACTCCATCCAAGGTGGCCTTGAGCATGTCCAGGGATGGGGCACTCACAGCTTCTCTGGGCAGCCTGTGCCAGAGCCTTACAATCCTTAGTCAATAATTCCTTCTGAATACCTAATCTAAATGTGCCTTGTTTCCGTTTGAAGCCATGACCCCTTTGTCAATCATCTGCTTTTAACAAATTATTTGTTGATGACAAATGATTTCCTTTCTGGGCTGTTTGAAATCAATTATCATTTTGAGGAAACTGCTTTTCAATGAAAAATATTTCAAGACAAGTATAATTCTAATTATAAACAGGATGCCTTATTTGAAAAGATACCTAACCCATCCCTGTCTCCTTTGGCTTCTATTACTGGGAGACTGGTCCAACTGTTACCACAGGAAAAATGACATTGTAAGAGATTTGGAAGACAAAGGGAATGGTTGGATTCAATATCTTAATTGGTGGATCATATTGAAGGTTAAAGGGCAGGGGTCATGTTAACTTAATACTGTCAGGAACTTCCATGTTGGGCTGCGGTCACAGCTTCAGGAGGATAAAAGCATTCCTTGTTTTCTTTCTCACAGCAAAGTCATTGCTCCAGTCCAACTCCAAGAGGCATCAGCTATCCCTTTCAGGACTCAGGATAGGCATGAAATACAGACAATTTCCGATTTGCAATGCCTTCTTCTATTTTCTGAATTTAAACCAGAATATGTATTGCAGTGTGCAATAGAAGACAGTGTTGTGTCTTCATGAGCAGGAATGCATACAGAAAAAACAGTGAAATCCCTGTCTCATTTAAAGAAAGCATAAAATTCCCCCAGACTTCACTTGGAAAGGAATTTTATCTAAAAAACATGAATTAGTCTTGAGGAACATTTGAAACTTCTTGTAATAAAAGAAGTCATTCATGCCTGTCTTTAAGATCTCATTTACTAAGAACCAGGTTGTATGACTCACTTAATTGTTCATTACATGTGAACTTAGGGCTTTCCTTTTCAAATCTTTCAAGCTGTCTTTTTATAAATACAAATATTGAGACACTGCTATTAGAGACAGAGAAAAACTAAATATATTACTAAGTCAACACTTACACAACTGGTGGAAGCCTAATAAAGGCCAAATTTTTACAGATTTTCATTGAAGTCTACTGAGAGAGTCTACTTGCATGGATCTCTTCTTTGGTAAGAAGTCACATGAGTTAGCTGAAGACAGGCACATCCAACCTTTGTTTATGACACCCACTGCAAGATTTTAGATTTTTTTTTATATGAACAACAGCATCTAGCCTTTCCAGCTTATTCTCAAAGGTTCATTGATGTGACTTTCATGTGTTGTTACTTGGAATTAGAGTTGGAAAGGCTTGTGTTGACTACCTACATAGATATGAAATTCACTAGATAGACTATTTCCTTCATCCTATATATTAGACCTGTCAAACAAGTATTAGTGTTCTGCCTGCTTTGACAAAATCTCCTACCTGTAAATACTTCCCTTAAAATAATGAAGAAAAAAAAGTGTCTGTCTATCATCTATCTATCTATTTATCTATCTATCTATCTATCTATCTATCATCCATCCATCCATCCATCCATCCATCCATCCATCCATCCATCCATTCATCTCTATGTATATGGATATATATTCTTAGGTAAATTCTGCATTTGGTTATTAAAAAACGTGGGATAAATTTTTCAAAATGCAATGCTGATCTATTCAGTTTCTAGTGCTTTTTAATAACAGGTTTAAAGGTAGTTTGAAAATGTTAGATTGAAAGACAACAAGTGCTTAGTTCCTCTGACAGCATTTGTAGAGCCCCAAGAACTTTTGAATAACTTTCTCCTTTAGTTTAATATTAATGTCAAGATCAGGGCAGTGCAGAAATCAAATAGAGAAATAATCATATTACAGAAATAAGCAGTTGAAGTTTGTATATATTTTATTATACCCATCATGGATTTAAACCTTGAGATGGAAATTTTCCTTTGATTTTATTATTTATAGTTGTTTTAAGTCTATAGAAATGCTGTTGATTTAAATTGGCTCATGCCATTCAAAGGAAAACTTTATTACAAAATACAAAATATCTTTCTTTGAAAGCCATACAAAAGGAAAAATAGAACCCAATCTAAAAGTAGAAATTACTTTGAAAATCAAAAGTTCAAAGTACAGATGCAAAGAAAGACATCCCCCAATACGGTTCTATTTTAAAACATTAAACTATTAAAAAATTTTTAGTTTTCTATCAAACTTTCAACATAAACAATAAGCCATTGAATAAAAATTGACTTCAGATAATTGACAGTACTAAAACTTCACAGACATTTATTTGTGTTCAAGTTACCTGTAAGAGGTTTTGTTAAAGACTACAGTCTGTTAAAATTAAAAGAACTTCATATATTCCGTTATGTAAACCGGTAAACATATCACTTCGCCTTCATGCAGTAAACTAAAATGGATTTAGATCATGCTTATTAGGGTCCAAAAAGTTCTTGTTCTGTCTTTCAGTCAAAAACTTATGTTTTGAGAGACTATTGCCAAAGACATTGCTGTATTTATAATTTAGCAATGATACAAAATGTGAAGATCACTCCAATTTTGTTGGCAGTTGCTACTATCACATGATAGAAACTACTCAATCAGTGTTTGGCTGAGAACAAATTTACTCTTACAAATCTGAGACAACCTTGGTTTAGCTTAAAAATACCATACATGGTAATTAGTTGTTTAATATAATAAAGAAGCAGTCAGCTTTCTAAGTTCTATTTATTTCTTGGGCTAACTCCCAAGGTAAATTGTGGACGATTCCAGGGTTATTACTTGAAATAATCTGAACCAATGAAAAAACATACTTCTTAAAAAACTGTCTTAAATAATCATTTTCCATTTCTGATATTGCAGTAATAATGCAATTCATTGAAGTAGTGCAGAAACTGAGGTGTGGTGCTAGTAACAAAAAAATAGTTTCATTTTATAGTGGCAGAAATGAAACTGATTAGACTATTTTTCTTGTAGTATATTTTTTGAATATATGCTATTTTTTGACATTATGGAAAAATGCGAGTTCAGAAGGTTCTAATTTGGTCAGAAATATGGACCCAAACATGATCATGCTACCAGCTTCTGAGATGCCAGACAGAAGAAAACACAGAGGTTTTTGTTTCTTGTGAAAAATGATGAACAAAGACAACTATTGATATTTATTCTTCTTCACCTTAAAGAAAGATGACTGTTCAAAATAGCGCTGTTGTGGAATGATACAACTAAGACAGAGAATTCAACCTTATGGTGACCTTTCCATCTTCCATCAGCCCTTTATTTAATTCTTCCTATTGCTCTGCTTTGAAGAGATTTAGAAAACATTTCTTTAACAATGTTTAAAGCTTTTATTTTCCAATAAAGAACAAAGACTATTCCTGCAATTAAATATTTATGATGTATTCTTAGCAATGTTCCTAATATATATGACCCTTAAATCAATTGCTTACTCCAAAATTGCATTGCTTGAGAGCTTAATCCAAATCCTTAATTTTTGATTAAGAATAATCAAACCATTGTCTTCCTATGCTTATGTAAGTTTTTAATATATTTCAAAAAAATAGGAATTAGAAAGAATATAAATTTTCCAGTGGTGTAGTGATACACAGATTTTATTAAGAGCAAGGATTATTAAAAGAAAACACTGCCTTCTTTACTAATTGCTTTTCAGCATGTATTTAAAGGAATGGGAAACTAGTAACAAGGTGATGTTATTTCTAAATGAGCCAGGAGAGGGAGCCCCTTAATAGGGTGATCAATTCCCATGCTAGTCCGTCTGCCGCTGTTCCTGAAGTTCTGCTCAAGCTTGAAAGTAAGATGAAATGCAAACAGTGCAGAATGAATATTTCTTTAGCTCTGTTTCAGAGGTTAACAGAAGACAATAAATAAAACTATAATTTTCTGTCACGCTTCTTTTTTTTTTTTTTTTGAGAACAAAGGAGACTGATTGTGTGATAGTGAAGTTTCCATGGTCTGCCTTCCCTACTCCAAAATTAATACAAAACAACTCCTCAAAGCTTTAGTATGTGTTTAAAGTGCCTTTCTGGTACAGTGCTGTGCAGCTCTAATTGTACTGTGAATGCATTGCACAAATATCTGTGACTCATCTATGTGTGAAAATAAAAGGGGAGTGGAGGTCCCTAATTCAGGCTGAGAAAAGATAAGGGAGAAAAACCCTAAACCATTATATCCAAAATTTCTTTTTAAGTGATTTTAACAGACAATATTGGAATTGCTATTTATATCAGCCTTGATTTATAGTGCACAAAATGGATCTTCCAACTATTTTTCCATACAATTCTCCCTGAGAGCAGTTTCCCCAGCAAAACATCATGCTTTACCACTCAGTTGTTTTCTGTGAACATATGTGTTTACTTCTCAAACTGCAAAAGTAATTTTGTCATTGTCTTTTGTAATCTGTATTTGTCATAACGCAACATTGCTGATATTGCTAACAAATCACTGAGTTTACTGAGCAAAGGGGACTACTCTGACAATATTGCTTTGGTAACACAGACCTCAGCAAATACAGTTCTCAGTAATTCTAAGGGAGCAGGACTAAATGGCTTATCTTTTCCTCTACCTGGGTATTTTGAAAATTCTTTACCTGTTGTGTATCAAAGCAGTTAAGCAAATACATATGACAAAGCTTAAGTTAATTACTAATTATTTAAGTAAATGCTAACAGATTTTGCTGACTAGCAATGGTCTTTACAGCAGGGGTTTGAAACACAATTTGCACACAATACATTGAAATACAATGAGCAACTCACTATTAAAATCTTTATTCAAGCTTAAATTAATAAAATGAAGCCTCAATTCCCTTCAAGTCAATGGCAAACCTTCCCAGGATGCAGAAAGGATCAAAGTTTCTCACCAGTGACTCCACCAGGAGTTTCTTTTGAACAAGGCAAAGCAATGCACCCAAAAGTTTTTATGGAAAGGGTAATGTGAAAGAAACCAGATATTTGTTTCTGTGGAATTTGTTAAGCTGCAAGATTTTTGATGCTGCTGGAAAACAAGTCTCTTTCTACTAATAAGAGAAGCAAAAATATCAATGAATGCTCCACAACCCAGCTGAGGAAATTAAAAAATGCTAATGGATTTTTACTATCCCCTCTCCAAAAGGGAGCTATTTTAGAACTCAGCTTTTGAAGTAAGTCCTTTATTCACTTTGAAAAATAAATATAAATTCTCCTCTCTTTACCTGCACTGGTGCCTGCACCGGTTGTGAGGTCCCCACCCATCAGGCCACCTAGGGGTTTGAAATGAAATGTAAATGAGCTCAATAAATTATAACACTCAAACATTCAAAATATTTTCTCTACCTTCAATCAGCCTGCTGTAGTATCCATCATTTCTTTCCTCTGACTTCAACGTGCAGTTGAATCAGACTCAGACCCATAATTATAAAATCATGGTGTTTAATGTTATCTGTATAAGACATTTGCCTTTCAAGGACAACAAAATATGGACTACCCATAATTTCCTTATTTTAGTTTCATGCTTCCACAGCATAAGAAAAATTATGTTTGAAAGTTATGTATAGTAATCCTTCATTTGAAAACTATCTTTAGTTGAATGCTAGTCAGAAAAGTAAAGGACTGGGAGGAAGAGGCTGAAGATTCCTGGAGAAGAATGTAACTCAGAATAAATACATATACATAGTTTTTAATTTCCTCAGCCTTTCACAGACATCCACACTAAGGATTTTTAAAACTTGTCTTTGCACTTGGAGATCTCAAATGATTCTTTGAACCTGGTGCACTTAAAGATCTTGATGTTGCTGGAGGCAGACAGATTGAAAGAACCTAATCCCCACTTACCCTAATAAGAGATGAGCTCTAGTCATTACCAGAACAAAGCACAACCCCTTGCTATGTAAAGCACTGAAGCACTGAAGTTCAGAGCTCAACTAACATTAACCCATTGTGAATGAATCAATAAAAATAAATTCTGCATTTAGGATGTAGACTGATTATTTAAGTAATGAGTGTTCTAATTTACTTGCTCCAAATTTTTTTTTTACATGGGCTACATTTTCTCCTATGCTTTATGTTATAATGAGTGCTCGCATGAAGTAGATAACCTGCCTTTTTTTGAAAAAGCACATTGTCTGCCCTTCTATCCTTTGTTGACTTCACTGATTTCCTTCAATCTTAGTCATTATTCAGTATTCAGTTTTATTCAGTTTTTTTTTTTTTTTTTTTTTTTTTTTTTTTTTTTTTCTATTTTTTTTGTCTCTTGGTTTTTCAACACAGCAATTTTGAACAAGCTCTTATGACTGTTAAAAATAGAGTTCTTTTTTCTTGGAGTACAATTTAAAGTGACCCAAGGCATGCAAGGAGTTGATAGGATAGCATTTGAAGGAATGGGATTAAACACAGCCTACCTGTGTTACCTGCACTTGGAGGCCGATGTGTCACACCAGGGGACATGCTATTCCTTTGCAAAGAAGGATGAGCCAGTGGTAAAAGGTTGGGGTTTCCCAGTGAGCTGACTGGGTTACTGTATACCAAACTGTTGTGGCTGGACACTGGGATAGAAACTGGCATCTCAAAGTTTGGTGGTGGAACAGCCTGTACAAGAAAAAAGGAAAACAAATACGACAATAGTACAAAACTGAAACACTCTTTAAGTACAGTTACTCTCTATTTAGTTCAAATATTTTGTACTTGGTGGTTAAAATATTTGTGCTTGCCCCTTTCCCCTAAGACTCTAGAGAAGAGTATCAAAATAATTTCCAGGGCTTTTAAAGATGATTTTTCAAATAATGATTCCATCTTCCTTTTATGCAGCTTGCACATTTATTTTGTAACACCTGGAAAGATTTTTTTTCATTTTTTCTAATTTTTTTTTTTTTTTTTTTTTTTTTTTTTTTTTTTTGTTTAAAACAAACCTCTGCCTAATGCAGCATAATTTCTATTTCTTTCATTCTTTGAAGTCCTAATTGTTCACTTGTCACCTTAATCTAGTGTCATAGATTACTGCAAGATCAAGGTTACATGACAATGGTGACTTCATTATATGGAAAAAAATTGGAAGGGATAGAATACAAAAGGAAAGGCTTTAATTTCAGCTTATGTTGCTTTAGCAAACAGAATTATCCCAAGTCACATAAAAGACACCAGTACAGTAAATCACTTTTTTAATGAGTTTCTATCTTGGCTTGGAAGGGCTTAAAAAAAGTAAAGTTCTCCTCAGGGACAGCTAACAAATACAAGAAATTTAAATACACACTAGTCTTCGTGGGCTATTTTTTGGGGGACAGATATGGTGTTTAGTGATGCCTTTTCAATATCCTATTTTCATACCTAAAGGCAAGATCTTCTCCTGAGCCACTTCCCTTTGCAAGAATGCTTTTAAAATAAAAAATAATGCAAATAATATACCACACTAACAGAGGTTGTGAGGAGATGCCTATCTCATTATGCTCTTAGGAAGCTCAGTTCAGGTTTCCTTGGCTGGTTGTGAGTTTGTTGGTTGGGGTTTCTTGGGTAGCAGTTGCTTGAATTTCTATAAAAATTATGACTACATTAGAAATCCATATTTAATGTATTTGTTTTTAAAATTATTTTCTTGCCTTTTTGACTAGAAAAACATTTTCAGATGTACCTGACAGCATTTTAAGTATTCAATATGTGAATACAGACCAAGTAACCTTCAATTTGCAAGTTTTCTAACATTTATAATCTTATAAGCTTCAAGAGCTTAAACATATCAAAAAAATTCTTTAAAGTAGACTGGTAACATATTCCAAGGGAGGAAATCAAAGGTTTTAATTTTATTGTTGGCAACTGATACTACTGGTATATCTTCAAGGACCTAAGAGGAGAGCTGGACATATCAACTGCTAGTCAGTCAACCAAGGCACCCTGACATGCCACCCATATCTCTTCTCTGGCTGGAGATGTTGGCTATGCCATCTGTATTACAGCACTATCCATCAAATTACAGTTATCTCTTAAGATTGTTTTTATTTTTTCTTGGTCCTTTCTAGGGACAGAGAAAATTTTAATCTAAATATAGAGGAATTATTTTGCCTATCCAACAAAACAAAGAGCAAGATTTTCAGGGTATGATGTTAAGGATACTTCATATAAATGCCTTTGAATTATTTCAAAGTGTTAATTTTAGCTCTGATACCCTCTCATTTTTTGGAGAGATGGCCATAGCAACAGTAGTTGAGTAGATGGATCTGCTGGCATTGCTCCCCATCCTGGGGGCACATGGGAATTTCCTTCCCTTTGCTGAGAAGCTGAAATGCACTCCAAGGGCTGTATTTTTCATAAATCTGATTGATTTAAGTGGAGGTGTTTTGGGAATCCACATGTTCTACATCTAAGCTACAGTTGTAAGAATCTACATGTAATCTGCACCCTTATGTCTCAGGTCTAAGCTCCTTGGAAATAGGGTCACATAGCATAATCTGAAACATTTGATCAGCTTGAAGGTATATTTTGAAGCAAGTAACTCTTTTTATTGGCCACAGAAGAACCCAAAGTGTTCCTAAATCCAATGTTAGTCAGAAGCACATGACTGTTTGTGGAGCTTAAAGTCAGTGTTTGGGATCTCCATGTTTCAGTCCCAATTACAGCCTGATGTGAGACATGAATAAGCCAATATGGAGTTTCTGATTATTGCAACATTCAGGGCTGTGATGGAGTTCTCTCTACCTGGTGGCTTTGAGCCTGTGGACCAACCAGTCCATGTTGCATTGACCATCACTGACAAGGGAGCACTTTGCATGAGGTTTTTGTCACCCTGTGTCACAAGACCTATGAAGTATGCCTTCTGAGTCTGGGTAGAGATTATTATTGCCTCTATTTTCTTAATAGCTTTTCCTAATCTAAATTTCTGTTATCTAAACTTAAACACCTGTATAAATGCAAAACTGAAGGTCTTGCCAGAATTCTAAAAGCTTGTTTACTTTAGCCACTATGCTCTTCCTTCCATGTACAAACCAAACTGTTCAAGATTCTTTTTCTACATTTGTATAGCACTAAAGAGCTCCAGTCTTGGTAGCTGTTCGGGTTGCTAGTCTCCCATGTCATGTGAAACTGTTACTTAGCTTTCATTTTGTCATTTAAAAACACTTTTTAAAAATAGTTGAATTATTTGTTTAATTTCTGTACTAATAGTCTAGTCATTTTATCTACTATCTGGATTAACTTACATCTGCTAACAGAGGACTTCATAGGCAATTTTATTAGAGCAAAGTTAGTTTACTCTCTGCTTTTCAGCACAATATATCTCAAATACCGTAGTTTTTATTTCTTCTTCTCCACAATCAAAAGTTAGAAACATCAGTATTAAACACTACATCTCTAGGTACAGTTTTCTCTGTTTGTCTAACTTTATTAAAGTGTTACACATTCCTCACCAAGACCTGCAATGTCCTGCAGATTCCCTAGTCATTCCTGGTGGTAAGCCATGGGTCATATTGTTTCCATTTCAGCCTGATGGACATTAAAGTTTCTGATGCACTTGTGTAATATCTATATTAGCAGGAGCTAGGGAGGAACTGAGACCATCTGAGGCCACAAAGCAGTTCATGTCCATACCATTAAGCTTTCTCAACCTCAAAAAAATCATGACTACATGTAGACTGACAACTGGGAATTGTTCCTGGGCTGGACTAACAAACAAACAAAATTAAGAAATTGTCTAGGAGAATGTTATTTGGCATCAAAAGATATCAAAAGCCTGATGGGGACTGTTCAAAGAATTCACCTCAGAAATAAGCACACTTCATGCTGCTTTAATGTGTTTTTTGCTTTTTTTTTTTGGTAATTCTAATATAGACAAAATCTATACTGTCATGTGTTTAAAATTTGCCACATTTTGCCTATTTCCCCCCCTTCCTTTGTCATTTCTCCTTTGGACACTGCTGCCAAAGAGGGCAGAGGCTCACCAGCGACCATACTGCCAGTGTACAGCACACAGTGTTTCATGGTCACTCCACAAGCTGTGGCAGATGATGCCAAAAACGTGCTGGACACTCAACTCCTTTGAAACTTAATGGGCCACATATTTTGTGTTAAGTACTGGTTTTATCCCTCCCATGTTCAACCAGGCCTTCATTTATTTAGAGACAGAGATACTTATAGCTTCCTTCTAGTGGACTATTTCTGTCTCCTCTGCTTTCATCATTCTTATGAAATTTACAAATAAGTGTCTAATTATTATCAGATGGTTTAGAACGATATGAATACTTATCCCCAGAAAGGAAACATTATTGGGCTTAGCTGTTAGGAGCAAAAGCCAATATTGTTTTCATTTGGCATTTTTTTATGTTACAAAACCAGGCAATGCATTGTTTTTTATATTCTGTAAGTAGTGATTTAGAGACTTGACTCAATGACTTTATTATTAATTTTGCTTTCTTCTCCCCAATTTCCTTGGCTACCTTTGATGATCACAAGTAAATGCATATATCTTCCCTTAGTTATTCTGATTTGTCCAGTTAAGGATATTAGTGTATACAATACATATTATTTATATATAAAACCAGATAGTTACAAATTTCCATTATGTATAAGTTGTGATCTCTGTCTTGCCCATTACATCTTGGCTTATGCCAAGAGAAGTTCCTGTTGCATTAGCAGAGAATATGTACTGTTTCTTCCTATTGTGGTAAGTAGCTTGATGGAGGACAGAGGCCCTGAGCTCAGCTTGTGGTGTATTCAGAGAATGGCTATTCTGTCTTATATGAAAAAATGCTAACATTTTGCTGTTCTGTATCTCTGAAGCATCTCTGAAGTAATTGCACAAAAAGATTAATACACTGCGCTTCATAACCTCCTGAAAGGTAAGAAGTTATACCTGAAGTCACCAATTAATTCCTGAAGTAGGACTATATTTGATGTCAAAAAGTTATATTTAATGAAAGCAATTGGAAGGAAATTCCATTAATTTTGGAAAAACAAAACTCATATACCATGCTCAGATTAACTGTCTGGTTTTCAAATCTTATATATTTCCTCAGTTTACAGAAAAGACAATTTTCCCAAATGCTTATGGAGGTAAAGAAAGGGATAGAACTCACTACTACAGGATTGAAGCTTTTTTCCCAAGGATTTTTTTTTTTAATGTCTTAAGATTTTGGATGATTATAACATGACCTGTTTTGTTAGGAAAGAAAAGAAACAGGTAGCATGAGATTAACAGATGTTCTGAATGATCACTCCAAATATATTTTTAAGGCAGAAAAGTAGCTTGAAAATTCTGTCAGTTTGATTTGAAAAAGCCAAAAGCCATCCTTGAAAGTGAAACAGCATGAAAGAATGACAATTGGTGAGATTTTGATGTGAAAAAGGGTTAAGCAGTCTGGCTTATAACAGTCTCCCTAAATACTGCAGTCAGTATTTGTCAAGCTGAGTTGCATCCTGAGAAACCAAATTAATAGTGACAGCTTTAGAGTTTTTTTGTTCTGAGAAAAACAGCTTTCCAAAAGAAGCAAATAAAAAGGGAGGTAAAAAAATTTGGATGTATCTCTACTCCTCCCTGATATTCTACATATATGTTGGGCACCCTTAACCAGTCATTTTAAATATTGCTTTATCAAATTTGGTGCTTTTCTAGTCTCGGGGAAAGTATTATTTAGTGTCCTTATATTTTTCCAAAATATTTTTGGCCTGATGTAAGAACTTTTTCAAATTTTAATTATCTTGAGTGAAAAATCCTTCTGCTGAGACTTAGTGGAAAGAACAGAGTGCTTGTGACAGAATCTGAGTCTCCTTAAGAAGTATCCTCATAGATGTCAGATTTTGTAAGTGCAATTGACTAACAGTACAGAAGACACTGTACATTCTGGGTATCCAGACAACATTTTTGGTAGACAACCATGCAACCTTTGAATGGGAATGATAAATGAACACCTACAAATCATCTCTTATTCTTGTCTTTTAGAAATAAGAAGTTACCTATGCAAATTCAAATGCTTCTTTGGATCTGAGCAAATATTTGGTTTCCTACTTGTATTCCACAGACACACGGAAAACCAATCAAATGTAACCTTCAAACCTCCATATTCTTTTTGTTGTGTTTACAAATGTACTGTTAAACGTAATGACAAATAATTCATCCTTTGTATGTCTCGTGCAAAACAAATAGGACATGCAGAGTTATTTCTCTTAGCTATCTGGCAAGGCATATGACTGATTGTTAGAAATTTTGACTTTGTTAAAACAAAATTTAGCTCATGTTAAAGCATTAAAGTAATGCTGATGACGTCAAAGTAAATTCTATGATAAAGCTGTAAAATCACCCCAACACACAAACATGTCTGAGACCTGCCATTAGGTTCTCATGCAGTCTGTTTCTCTGCAGTGAGCAAGTAGCTGTAACCCTTCAGTGCTGCAACTGAATTTAGCAGAGACAATGGAGAATTGAAGTTACACACACTAAACACACTAATTACTATATATAAAGCAATTTCAGTTCTACATCGCTTTTTCTATATCGCCACAGAAAGTATTCTGTCGATATGTTAGCCTATCCACAAAGAAAGATTTCCACTGTTATTTTTTAAGTATAATTTGAGCAAGTGGTGTGGTAAAACACTTCTGTAAATCAAGTTAATATAGTTCATATATATATATATTTCACTTCCTTCTGTAGGTTTCATGCATAATAGGCTTTGTCTGTGAGTTAGAGACTTGAAAGAAAAATATGCTGTGTGAAATTTTCTCACCACAGTGTTTAGTTATATATTTGGCTATTAAAGCCTCTTTCTTGCTGAATTTATTTCCTTAAGAAGCCAGAACTGAAAGGGTTATGGTTTGTTACTGCAGCAGTTATCAGCAGACAGCCATCTAACCTTTGGTACTTACAGGTATTTTATGGCTCTTGATCATATTATCAAATTCTTCATTAATTTTTTTGTATTTTTCTTCAGTGCGTGGGGTGAGAGCATAAGAGGAGTCAGGATCAGGGCTTTCACAAGCTTTGTTTTCTTTCTTGTGCAATGCCTGCCAGATTCAGAGAAATATCAGAAAGTAAAAAAATATGAAAAGGAGCTCAGAGTACTTACACATAATCTTTGCCTGCTGATCATTAGATCAATATCTTCATTAAGTTTTCTGTACTTGTCCTCAGACTCAGGGCTGTGACCTACTGAATCGTCTGCATCAGGGTCTGGACTGTCACAGCCATTAAGTCCTTTCTTTCTCAATGTCTGAAATACATAATTTGGGAAGTTCAATCCTTGACATGGGCTGCAAGAGACAGTGTTAAAGAAACACAAACTGCTCATCACAGAAAAGTATTAAATTATGCTTTAAGGAAAGAAAGTGACTAATGATCCACCACACTGATGTGTGGTTTCCAATTATGAGTGAGGACCATACAAGACCTCTTTCTTCTGAAGCTGGTATCAATCAATAAAGAATGAATCTGGCAACTAACAAAAGGTTAGTGCCTATGCTAGCATGTCCCCTGCCTCATGATTCCCATATCCCACAGCATTAAGGGTTTAAGGTAAACACATAATGCAATTTATATTAACATAAACCAAAATTAAAATATTTATCTATACTGTTTACAGTGGAATACACTGATGTTCTTCTTTTAAGGAAGATGCAGAAGGAGCAAATGGAAAAAGAATTGAACCTGCAGCAAATTTAGGAGTCCATTTCTTCACAGATGAAAAATAATTACCCAAATTGAATTCAAGGACTTTAGGAATGTCGTTCCTAAGTCTATGCTTGTGATAGGACAAGAGGAAGGACAGAGTTGATGATATGGCTATGAAATAATAAAGAGCTTCTAGACATGATGTTTACTTTTTATTGACTACACTTAGAGTGCTACAAATGCACGGGGCTGAAGCTTAATGCACAGGATAAAGTACTGCTAAAACAGATGCTTAGTGAAAAGTCAAAATGAACAAATTTCAGGTTCAGCTAGTCAAATACACACAACCATGATTATCATCACTAAGACAGGAGAATTGAAAAATCTTAAAATCAGAATTGAATCACGAGCTTGCAATTCAGAACAGTTGTCTGGCTTCAAAAAGATTTTAACTGATCTACCTTTACAGAGCACCAAAGAACATCCATAGGCTATATTAAGGTAAAAGAATATGAGAAGAAAGTGTGGACTCCTCAAGTACAAGCAGTATTACACAAAGCAAATATATTCACAATTTCTCATATTTAGCTTCAAGAACGAGTCAGTCAAAAACTCTTCAAAGTCTACTTGGCTGTCAACAAACTTTTAAAGTTAGCTTGCAGTCCATTATGTGTTGAAACCTGGCTAAGCAATCTCAATTACAATGAAAATATCACATATTTTGTCTGTTAGTAAGCAGCTAATGTGTGCTTTCTGTCAGTGTGAGATACTCTGGTATCTTTCTGCCTTCTCAGAATGGATGTGTATCAGCTTTTTGTTCCTTCAGGAATAGTACATTTCATAATTATTTTTTTAATCATAATTTTCAGCTTACTACTTTCACTACCCTTAAATATTATAATATCATGCCTTGTTCTCATACTATGGAAAAAAACCCTGAACCTTTTATTTTCATTGACTAAGCAAAGTGATGGTGATCTGCTCTACGAGAGCCTTCCAATCTCACATTGCAGACCTCTCAAATAGATTTTGGCATTTGTGAAAGGCTGGCTCAATGTAGAGCTTTCTTTTCAAACTTCATATCTATAAAGACTTCAAGTCAAATCCATGAGCTATTTCCTTAACACCAACAAAATTATAATCCATTAGAAGAAAAACTTGAGATGCTAAAACAACCTGAATGATTCTGTACACCTTTTTCCACTCCCTTCCATCTTTCATCTTTTAAATATTAAATGTTCAGTTAGCAGAACAGACATAATCATACATGAGATCTACTGCTAGCAGCTTGAAACAACCCAATTAGCAAGAGGGTTTTGCAATCAGCTGCTGTTTAATAGCTTTAATAGACACAATAAGATATAGTATAAGCAAAATGTCTCATTGCAATCTCAACTAACATTCTTCTCTTCACATAAGCACAAAACAAAAATCCTCTGAATACATAAAATATTCTGTTTCAAGCTTAGATCAAGCTGTCCAGACATGAAGCCAAGATCAGCACACTCTGAACCATTTCCAGAGCTCATATGATACACTGATGGAGTCCTTCTGATTCCTATGGAGTCCCTGAGGACCGATGTGGATGTGAATTGGACTAAATGGCTTCCTCAAATTCAGGCTTTGAGATGATAGACAAAAAGAAATATGAAAAGAGAAGAACCAGAGGAATGCTTTGTAACCTCTTTGAATCTTTTCTCCTCCCATCATTCACAAATCCTTGTCTGCTGCATTCACAAGACTGTGTCTGTGAGAAGCAGATGCATCTTGCCCTCAGAATACTCACAATGCCCTAAAGTTCTGCAAATGATTACTTAGGACTCAGGTGAAACAGTTGCTACTGTGGCTTGTAGAAGTTCGGGGATGCACTGCACCTTTCAGATGCTCAGAAGAGGAAAGGCAATGTGAACCAACATATGTCTTGCAACCGTCTCCAAATAGACTGGATTCCCTCCCATCATAGAAGTATTTTTACTAGATATTTATTTTTACACTATTTTCATACCTTTAGAAAGCAGGGTGCTTGCCACACCAGGCAGAGGAAAAGCAATCTCTATTTTCACCAGAAAAGCCAAGGATGAAATGTAATAAATTGTGCAAATATTCTACCCAAAATTAACTTTAACCCTAAAGAGAAGAGGCAAACCCTTCCCTTGCAAAAAAACCCATCAGTCTCGTGTTTTTGGCTGGTACCTTGGCTGATGGTGCAACTCAAGCTCAGTAATGCAGACCACTGGCTCCCTGCCCATCACACCTCAAAAAAATTCAGATCAAATCAAACAAACACAGACACAAACCCTTAAGAAAACCTAGAAAACACTACACAAATCCCAAACAAAAACAAGAATGTATTTCAATGAGATGGGTTAAGGCTAAGCAACAGGAATTTCCATATATTACTTTCACTAAGAGGCACAGCTCCTAGCTTTGTGAGTGCTGGAACTAATGCCTAGTTCTCTGTGAATTTTATTTGGAGGTAAAGTGCAATATGCAGAGAAGATCTCCTGTGGCAGGGTCTCTGGCGATTTCTCTTCTCAGTACCCATCCTTCTGCTGACCCTTTGCTGCTTCTGTTTATCACAACTCAGGCTGAAATGCTGCCTTCAGCTGGGAGTCTTTCTGGGAGTAATTTCTGGTTCTCTTTTCTTGCATAAGAACATACAATTTTTCCTGAAACTTGTTGGAATTTCACTGTCTTGGAGACCCCTCCCTTTGTACTAGATTTACTTGGCAATGAGTAAAAAAATGAAGTTGTAAGGGAAAAGAACAGACTGATAGATTACACAGGGACAGGAATACACATGCTAACATCAAAGGAGAGCAGGCTGGAAGTGGCATGCTTAAACTCTGCACTAAGGTTATGAGTTGTATCAAGGATAGAAATAATGACCTTGAACATATTAGGATTATCTCTGGCTCCTCAACATGCAGGCTACAATTTTCCCTATCTTATTACCTTGTTTGTTATTTTACTCTTCTCCATGTCATTAACTACCACATTAAACCTATTAAACCTCTTTTTTCTTTTCCTTAATTTTTTCCATTATTTGTGTGCTTCAACACAACACAAGTTTATACAGCACAAGTAAAAGTGGTGTTGACCAGTGTCAAACTGATTAACCTTTTTTCACAAGCTCTCTGGACTTTGTGTCAAGAGTTCCTCCTCTCCTCCATTTAGTGTCACCTCTTGAAAAAAGTTGGTTCTGGAGCCGTTGAATCAGTCTTACAGTCATTTAGAAATGATTTTTCTTATGATGTTGATTTGTCATACTCTTACAAACCCTGGAACAGATCTATAACATGCTCCTGGAGATTAGCTAGCTTCTAAAGATTTCATTACTATTCTGGGAGTTTTTAAAAGCATAAAATAACGCAATTGTATAGTGCATTGAACTCTAGAGAACCCTAAGCCGGATTTCAGTTATTTTTAAAGAAAATAAGCTATTTTTCAACTACAGAAGCTCCACTTCTTCCAAGCAATTAAATAAGTAATTATATTGGACTCCAATAACCTGAAACCAGCCAAGGCATATGAAAAACAAAATGCTGAAATGAAAACAACCTTTGGCTGAAATCTGCTGTGCCAGCAATTAGCCTAAATCCTACTCTCAGAGTAAATCTCAGAGAAGTGCTAACTTTGTGACATGCTGACTGCTGCAAAATGAAGTATAAACAACTATTTGCTTTCATTTCATGCAAAACTTATCATCATAATGGAAGCTCCAAAGAAAATGTGGCAGTAACACCCACATCTGACTTTATCAAGGCAATGAAAATCATTATAATTTTGAAGACTTTTGAGGAGGAAAAGCCTTTCATTTTCCTAATTTAGTCTCTATTTCTACAGTTTTATCCTCTGTTTTTTTTTTTTTTTTTTTGGGTCTTTTTTAGCATTTCTTTAACAGAATGAGTGGAGAAGGTTAGAAATTATTTTATTTTTTTCCATCTTGTCATTTAGTTTGTTCATCTTTCTTTTTAATTGGTTTATCTGCTATGGAACTGTAGCAGCAACTCTCTGACACAGAGAGAAACACAATTTTCCTAGGCATTGTTCTGGGAAAAGTCTGTGAGAAGATCAGAGAAAAGAATGAGAAACAATTCTTAACTTACTACACCAAGTATTGTAAACATGTAAAATATATTATAGAAATTTGTTCGCGAAAGAATACTTTCTTAATTAACCAATAGTAATAGTATTTAAATTAGAGGACCAATTAGGGTCCAACTAAATAATAACTATCCAAAAAGACCAATAAGTTTCTTAATAAATAATAATCAACCTTCTATAAATACATAGAATCTATATAACTTATTACCCAGTGCTGGCCTGTTGCAATGACACAGAACAGCTTCTCATAGCACTCTAGGGCTTGGAAATGCTCATAGTATAGGTGCCAGATTAAAGACTAGGTCAGCTGATGAGGTTCCCAAAAGATTCAGACCAGCCCAATATATTCCTTTTTGATATCCTCTGCAACAAAGACCTAACAAGCTTAGGTTAACCACTATCTTAATTTCTGTGATGAAAACTGTGATCTCACTGGGTCTTCTTCTGTAATCAAATTTTACAGAATGGAAAAATTCAGAATTAAATGTCTACTTCTAAAAATTCCTAAATCTTTTATGTTGTCTATAAACTACCACAATGATCTTTAACTGACAGACCCACTAGTGCCAATCAACAGAGGTTGCAATTTAGTAAATTGTATTTTGCTGTCAGAAAAAAACCTTCAAGTGCCCTCCATTTTCACTAGCACTTTCTTTCCTGTATCTGGATGGAATAAATCTTTTAGCCACCAATTAGAAATGTTTTTGTCTTTTTTCTTTTTACTGGAGCTACATATTTACATGGTAAGGCAGACAATAGCCAATTTCAAAGGAATTATAGGCTACAGTGTTCAACTGCTTTAGCATTTATAGTCATTCTATGATTCCAAAGAACCAGCCAAATTTATGGAGATCCCCCAAAAGAGCAGAAAATATTTAAACATGAGCCTGATTCATTTAAGCATCAGTTTGCTCTCTGTGCAATAGAAAAATCAAAGTTAGAAAGTGTTATATGAAGAACACCTCCTCTCCTCTCCTCTCCTCTCCTCTCCTCTCCTCTCCTCTCCTCTCCTCTCCTCTCCTCTCCTCTCCTCTCCTCTCCTCTCCTCTCCTCTCCTCTCCTCTCCTCTCCTCTCCTCTCCTCTCCTCTCCTCTCCTCTCCTCTCCTCTCCTCTCCTCTCCTCTCCTCTCCTCTCCTCTCCTCTCCTCTCCTCTCCTCTCCTCTCCTCTCCTCTCCTCTCCTCTCTCTCTCCTCTCCTCTCCTCTCCTCTCCTCTCCTCTCCTCTCCTCTCCTCTCCTCTCCTCTCCTCTCCTCTCCTCTCCTCTCCTCTCCTCTCCTCTCCTCTCCTCTCCTCTCCTCTCCTCCTCTGTTGCTATGGGAACCACCCATCTGAATTTCCTAACTTACATGTAATTAATGTCTCAAATTTTATGTTTCATTAACACAAAGTTCTTAAATTTTTACATTTAATAATGGACACAAACCAGTATGCTGGTACTAATATACTTTAACTGTATATTTAGGAGAATTGCATAAAATATTATTACACTTAAATTATCTAACAAACTCCATGCACAAAAAATGTATAGCAGTAATACAGAAAAATGGAATACTTCTTATCTTTTTTTCAAAAATAAAATTCTTTTGTGGTTTGTACTCCTTTTGAAACAAGTTACAGAGCTTATGTAAAGCTGAACTTTTATAACCCCATGCTAATCTTTTCCATACTACTTTACTGAAGAAAAAAAATTCCATTGTCTGGTACTGTACATTTGTCTCGTTCAAAAAAATACACATAAATGTGCTTTTGACAATATTACACCAAACCCTCTGCTTGGATTTGCCTTTAATTTATACACGTCAAGTGATTATTCTCACCACCTTCAAGTACCTTCTCTTAATTATACTTTTTGAGAAACCAAACAGCACCAACACCCTTTGCCAGTAACACCTGCTTCTCTCTGCTTACAAATGATCGAACAGTGGATTTCACAATACACAGTACATGTGTACTGCAAGCTCAACAGGGCATGAGATCTCTACCTGATTACAGAGTTCAGTCTATCCTTTTTAACTCACACACTTGTGTGCTAAGATGTCTCTACAATATTTTGCAGTACAAACAAAATCTGTTTTTTTTAAAGGGCACTAGGATAGTGGAATTTTTGCTTCGTTGTTACCTATAGCCCTGTTAGCTAACTTGGGTATGGGGGAGCTTTGGAAGGCAATGCACCTGGTGCAGCCTAAGAGCCCCCAGGACTTGTCGGTTGGTGCTGATCTTGCAGCCTGGAGCAGACTGGTCAGCACCACCCCATCTCCTTCTGCTGCTTTGCATGCCTCTCATTTGTATCAGAGAGCATACCTCGCTGCGCTGCTGTGCCTACATTTCCCTTCTGGAGAGATGATGAGGTTGGAGATGGGAAGATTCCAGAGGTTTGTGTGCTCTCTAACAGAGAGAATGCAAAATCTCTTTCTTTAATGCTCAATCTTGCCAACTTTCCAGTGCTTTTCTGTTCAGTATTGATTGAATTACACTGGGCAACTTTGCCTCTTTAAGTATAAAGAGCATACATCAGATTCAGAGATCTCACAGCAGCTAAACTAAACCACATATATTTTTGTGATTTTCTCTGAAAGAAACAAAACAAATCACATGAGGACTCCAGCATTAAAGCTTTATATTAAAATTTCTGCTAATGCATGTGGAAGAACTTGGTCTGTTCAGCTGGTGAAGAGGAGACTGAGGCGAGATCTCATTGCAGTCTACAACTTCCTCATGAGGGGAAGAGGAGGGACAGTCACTGATCTCTTTTCTGTGGTGCCCAGTGGCAGGACTCAAGTAACCAGCCTGAAGTGGTGTCATGGGAGGCTTAGTTTGGATATTAGGAAAACAGTCTTCATCCAGAGAGTGTCTGGGCATGGGAAGAGAATCCTCATGCAAGTATTCACAGCACCAAGCCCGTCAGAGTTCAAGAAGTGTTTGAACAATATTCTTGGGCACATGGTGTGACTCTTGGTCCTGTGCAGTGCAGGGCCAGCAGCTGGACTTGATGACCCTTGTGGATCCCTTCCATCTCAGCTCATTATGTGATACTGTGTAAACTTACACAGTAAGTGTAAGTTTATTATTTCTTGGGACATGCAAAACACTTCTGTCCATCACTTATAAACTGTTTTTAAAAGAAGAATTTAGATCTGAATAGTTCCTGAGATTCTAAGGATTCTCATCCTTTGGGCTTATTCCCATCCACCACTGTGTTGCAAAAGGTCTGAACACCCACATATTCCCCTGGGCAGCTGGCATAAGATTCCTATGCCAACCCTCAATGCAGGGGATCACATTTCCCGGGCTCTGAAAGAGGAGATGGCAGCAGCACCTACTGATCCCAGCCACCCAGGAATGTATGGGGGGAGAGGAGCATCAAGTGACCGATGGTGCTGGCTGGCATGATGTGGCTGCAGCCAGCAGGGAGCGGGTCCCCAGAAATGTCACACATCCTTGCCATCTGCACCTGTCAGTGCCAGCACCTGCTCCCCCATGGCCATAGATAGCTGTTCCCAGGGCTGCAGTGCTGACTGGGGACACTGCTCCTGGCTGCTTGTTTTTTTTTGTCTTTTCTTCACTCATGCTACTGTTGCAAATCTCAGTTCTCGTGTGGTCACTGCTACAGGAGTGCAGTGTTTCTGCCTTACAGATACAGACACATAAACATGTGTATGTATATCTTTATCTATACATTTATATATATATATATATATATATATATATATATATATATATATATATATATATATATATATATATATATATATATATATATATATATATGCATACATATCCTCTACTAAATCATATCTCATCACCTTTTTATTCAAATCTAGATGGATTTTTTAGAAGTGTTCACACTTGCATTACCAGCTTCCATTTGCTATGGAGGTTTAAAAAAATTTGCTATCTGAGGTTTAAAAAGAAAAAATACTGGCTTTGAATGAACAGAATTCCTCATAAATGTCAGTAAAAAATTACTGTAAAATGCACTCTTTACATGCAAAGACTGTATTCAAATGAAACTTCTGTGCAGATATTTTTTGAACTTGTATTTGAAAAGAAACTCAAATTCTGTTCGTCTGTATTAAAACACCCTACAACAGTCCAGAGACTGGCTGTCAGAGTGTTATGCATAAAATTGGCAGATTATCTAACTTAGATCAGAGATATCCTCAGGATACTTTTGTTTTAGTGATGGAATAGTTACTTGTGCCTTTTGAGTATCCCAATGATTCTACCTCCTTATTGAGGGTTCAAAGGCCCAGGCACTACTTTTGAGTTATGGAAACATGGAAGATGTAGATAAAGGTAAAAATCTTGAGGTTACTTTCCTGTATTTCCCACCATTCTTTCTACTTACTGTCCTCCTATGAATGTGTGCTTTCTGCAGGATGAAGGCCAGCACCACAGCCTAGTAGCAAATATCCTATTTTGAATCCCCTACCTTTTTACAGAAAATTGACTCCCACTATATTTTGAGACAGACTGCAGAACAGCTAACTTCATGAAGACAAAGCTTCTATATTTTGGCTACTTCCAATAGTTCACCGGCAGGAGCACCACTATTCCATAGCTGGACCTGGAAGCTGAGGGGTTTAAAGATAACCTAAAGCCAGAATAGTTGCATTTCTCATTTACTTTTTCCCCTTGACTACAGCAAAATATCAGTCCACTATATGCCTGCCTGATTTTTCAAACCCATTGAAATGTACGAAGTTTTTAAATGGCCAGGTTTTCTCTAAGCTTTATTGAGCGTTTTTGAAAGAGAACAAGATATTGGTGAGATATAGCATATTTGATTCGTACGAGGTTTTGCTGTTAGACACAGAAAGTGTATGATTGGAAAAATAAACTTTGCAGTAGTCCAGAAGAATAATTTCAGATTCTTTAGGGAATATGATGCCCCTCAGAAATAAACACTGTAATCATCAACAGGTTGTTATTTCATGCTTTCTTTTTATGTTCATCTGTCTGGAATCCTGCTTGGGCTCCAGCCCTTCTAGATGGAGCACCATCCTCAACATTTTCATTTGTGTCTAATTTAGTCAGACATATACACAAATACAAGGCTGAAGTCAGATCTCACTTACACTAGTGTAAATTTGTAGGTAGATTTTGACCAGCTGTAAAGATACCAGTCAAGATATTCTAGATGTTCAGTGGTTTACCAAGTCTGTTACATCATTGTTGTTAGCTCTTGAAATATAGAATATTTGAAATATGCAGGGTTTAATATAAATGACTGCAGAAAAAAATTAACTATTTTAAAGGTAGCTGGTGTTTATCCATGATATAAATGGGAACCTTTAATACTAAATGCCATATTCAAAAAGTGAAATACAGATCTTGAGAAACGTGAAATACAGAAGAACACATAGCTTTACAGATTCTTTTGTTGGAAAAACCTATTATGAGAAAGAATGACAGCTGATAGGAATTATTCATTTCAAATAGTTTGAGTATTATTTATGCTTTAAAAGATCCATAAGAGATTCTGAAATAATATCTTTAAGGACTGCTTCATACATTATTAAAAAACAACCATCCTGGGAAGAATATATTGCCAACCAGTGTAGCTTTGCTAGTCACTGAAGTTTTCAGGAGCAGAAATGATGGGTTCCTCAGACAAATAACAGTGTAGCATATGATATAAGTTAGTTTGGATGCAATTTTTCCTAGACTATGAGACAAACAACTTCACCCTCAACCATGGGGCAAGGGCACCTCTGATGACCACAACATTTTGCTTTTTTATTTCATCTGAAACAGAACACTTCCAGCAGCACTGAACTCTGTAGTACTGACTCAGCAGTGAAAATGTCACCCAGTGAGAAAAGAAAACCACTTCCTTCAGCACATGGGCTTTCTTTGGAGGCCTCCCATAAAAATCTTGAATGAATCAATGTTCCAAACAGGTTTGGTTTTCCTCTCAGAAACAGAACATTTATTTTACAGCAGATCAAATGACATGGTATTACAAAAGAAAAAAAGTACCAGTATGACAATGAGCAAATGTTCCTTCTATAGGAAACAGAACATTTCCTTCTATTTTTACAGTACTTTTACTACTTATCCATTGCAAATGGATATATTTTTCAAAGCAATATATTTTTCAAATATATATTTGAAAAAAGCAATGTATTTTCCAAAAATGGTGAATTACAATAGAGGCTAGATCCCTGAAACACTAACTTCCTCTTTCTCTGCAGCATGGACGCCTTAAACAGCACAAAGCAAAAACCATCAACCGAGTGTTCTGCTGAGAACTGTTACCAAGAAGAAAGAGGTGGAAGGCTCTTTAGTAAGTTGGAGAAAGCAAGTTACAGAATTTGACAATACAAATTGGCCTATGATTTTAACTATAGAAACAGATAACTCAAATGATGCAGGATTTAATATTTAAGATGGCTTTTTTTTTTTTCCTGTATGTAAGTTGTGTAATTTACCA
>NC_071611.1:60212376-60319876 GCF_024509145.1 Vidua macroura
TTTACCCTTTTTTGGTGTAAAAATGGATTTCTTTTAAGGACAAAACTTATAGGTTTTTAAGATGTATTATTGTATTCGCCTGCAATGTCTTAGTGTCTGAGATCTAAAATCTTTAATTATATGGTATTTACAGAGAAATATCTGTGGGGTACAAATTGTTCTCCATTTGGGTACCCTAATTCCACAGGAGAGATGAACAAATGGAAGAAGAATTTGGCCTGCTTAATTTTTCTAAGACTTGTAGGCATGAAGGACAACTGTGAATATGCAACTTCCAGCACAGGAAAGGAAATGAATAGCTTAGGGGTACCTCACATCTCTAGATAACAACAAGTGTTTCCCTCAGACACTCCCCCCAGAGTCCATGACACAGATAAGAAGGACAGCTTTTCTAATTAAAAAAACCCAAATCCAGAGCTGCCTGGTGGATTGCATCTGTTTTAATGAATTGACCAAAGTGAAAAGTTTTACGCCATGGATATTGATAGTGTTTTGGGGCACTATGTTCCTGAGAAAAAGGTAAAACATTGATTTCTGGCTGAGAAAATATTCAGAAACCACTCAGGCTTTCACACAGGACTTACAGTAGTGAAAGGGACCAGCAGTGTCCTAAATAACTGAAATTTCCATTCAACAATGCTAGAAAATCCTTTCCATGAAGGGGCAAAGGGCCAATATAAGCCATGAGTATGCAAGAATTCTCCAGTTCAGAAGTGGCAAAAATTTTGGTCCTAGAATCTACAGAGAGATTTGCAGTCCTGAGGTTTGTCTAGAATTTCTCCATGTTGTGAAACTTTGAAATAAACTGCAGAAAAGCTTACTTACATTGATTCCCAAAGTCAGCAAGATTTGTAATTTCTCCCTGGGTATGGACAGATCACAAGACCCCAAATAAAATAGCAGTAGCAGGAATTGATGAGAACTTCTTTTATTTCTGCCACTCTTTTGGTCATGGAGATGAAAAGAAATCATAGAAGGAAGTAGACTTAACCTCAGAACTTTTAGGTTTAGTCAGGTATTTTTTGCCATTACCCTTCATGTTGAAGAAAGTGGAATTAAGAACATTTCTTCCAGGAAAAGACTGTATAGGAGTAGGTGAATTTCTCAGATTCATTAATGGGAAAGGAATGGAAAAGTTAATCTGTGGAACAAACAAGAGAATTTTCTATAACCCTTGGGATCCAGTGTGTCATCTCAAGACAGCCCAGAAACATCTCCTCGTTCAGGATACAGTTCTGAATCTCTCATGAGCATTACTGTTGGGGTGGGTTTAGTCTTACTAGATAAATGCATATTATTGAAAAAGGTGATTTCCCAATTTTCATTTTATATTTACATATATGTAGTTTATCTAAAGCCCTTCCTAACTGTCAAGGGTTCTTCTAATGTAGCCAGTTAGGAAGAGCCCCTGCCTCCTTCCTGCCCCAAACTTGAAAGCTTTAAATGAATATGTCTCCAGGACACTGATATGACAGCACTTCTTTCTAAGCCCCCTTGGAACAGAAGCAATTTTTAAAGTGTCAGAGTAGGAAAATGGTCAATGAGCAATGTTTTTTCTTGCTATGAGCTTATACTGAAACCATAAAGAGCAGTCCACACTCTGCAGCAATTGCCTGGTTGCAAAGAAGGGCCTTGTGACAGGAAAAGGCTATGGAATAGATTCAGTAAACAGTTTAGGGACATAAAAAGCTCAATTTGGTAATACCTACTATTTAAGGCACCTGATCGTCACAGTGGAATACGCAGTGTGTTAGGATCTGAGGGCATGGGAAGATTTGGTGCTACAGAACAGGATCCAAGCCTAGGAGTATGCGACAGAATTGTGAACGACCCAGACCAAGCAAATGTGCTTTCAAAGATCCTATCCCCTCATCAGAAGCATCAGGTGCTTACCCCAGGGCTACAGAGACGCCTTCACCCACATTCCTGCTGGGTATTCAGGTATTGACTGAAGCATAACTGTCCCCTCCTACAGGCAACTTTTCAAACAATTGAAGATGACTCACTCTTCTCTTAAGAAAACTTTTCTGTTCCTGATTTTTCCTACTTAACAGCTAGTGGTTAGAAACAATGCTAACTGGAGACACAGGTTCTATTTCTTCTTTGATCTGAATAGGCTCAAACCTATTGCTCCCCATATTCCTCGAAGGGATAGAATTACTCAGCTTCCTACGCTCCAGACAGTTCTAGATAGTTAAACATATTCACTGTAATATTTTGCTGTAATAATAATTCACTGTAATATTTTGCCATTGAGCATTAAAAAATGCACAATTTGTTCAGTCAGAGAAACAGAACTTGACAGTAGACAGAGTTCTTTGACTTATAACAGCATTTTTATTTGAGGAAAACCTGCTGAAATTATTTGGGTCTTAAACTGGGATTGGGGAAAACTGTCAACTTTGACCCACATTGGTGTAAATACTTATTAGGCACAGTACAGGCCCTTAGTAATGTACAAGGTCAAATAACAGATTGTCCACAATGCTCATGTGCCTCCAGATGAGGTTTCTGGACAAATGACAGTTGCCATATTTTAAGGCAAGTTTAGACACTTCTGCAAAACATTTTCAGATATAGGATGGAAAGTACTGAGCAAATTATGAGCTTTTATTCATGAGTTAAACAATATATGTGGGTCATGAAAATTTACGTCTAGGGTAGCAAGCTTCTTTTCAGACAGTTTACAGAAATGTAGCTCAGATGCTAAGGCACTGGTACCTGCCGGAAGGAATCCATAAAGCTTCCATTTTCTGATATATGTTTAAACATGTTAGAAGCTTGTAATAACCAATCCTGGGATTATAAAAAAAAGGAAAATTCTTATGGTTTTTTTTGCTTTTCATGTTACAGCCATGGTTATGTTGCAGGAAGAAAAATATTCTTAAATGAGACATTCCATTTGGTACTGCTTCTTTGTCAAGATCTTGATGTCTTTTGAAACCAGTCTCTAGCAGCTGTGTTGTTTAAACTACTTTTATTGACTCTTCTATAATATGCTTTCTTTGAAGGGCCTGTGTGGCAATAACACTTGATTAAAAAAAAAAAAACAAAACCAACCTTTTACTTGAACATCCCAAGTAAAGCACATGAAAATGTATATAATTCTGCACTATAATTATCTATAGATCATACAGGATGATATAAATAAATGAGTTTGAGACTTTTTTTTTAATCCAAGCATATCCAATGTATCACAGATTTTTACTTTTTATGTCCCTGTCTATCTCACAAATAATTAACTGTTTAGAACATACATCATGAAACTTCTTTTAATAGCTTTTTACTTCTCCACTAATGACAACCATATATAGAAATATCCATGGCAAAACTAAGAAAGGAAAACACAGCCACCTAAAGTTTTGGATGTTAGAGGTTGCTGCATAAAGAAAATGTTGACTGAAGCTACTTTAATGGAACTTTTTTAATGCAATGAAAAATGGTTATTTAAGATTTAACAACATTTATCAGCTCTCGACTATGGGCATTGATTCAGAGCTGTTGACAGACTTTTGATTATTAAAAATGTAGAACAACAAAGCAATGTATTTGAGGTTTTATAGCCCTTCAAATTTGGTAACTAACATTAATTTCATTTGTCTTATATAAAAAGACACATAGAGGTCTCTCTGAATTCAGGGCAAACAGGGTCTAATCAACATGAAGTACATAATACATAGAGAATGGATACAAATTTTTATAGTACACAAATAAATAGTTAATTTATACCTTCTTACTGTAACAAGGAAGAAAAGTCAGCATATTTTGAAGTTTAACAGAAGTTTCACCAGAGCTATGAAAACTGTGGAAAGCCATTTCACAAAGATAGTGTTATCTGTGTGCAGCCTAGGGAAGGAGAGGTATGCAGGTGTTTTGCTTCATGCAAATCACATGGGTAAGGTGTTCCAGCCTGAGCAGAACATTTAAGATGTTGGCTCCCTAGCAGGAGATTAAAGTAGACAAAAAGCCAGGATTAGACTGACTTTTCATCCCTATCCTTTTTGGTGATGAAGTTCCTCTTGCAGAGTGTTTCTCAGGGAATTCACAACTCTGTGGCAGGGAGTTTTACTTCTGAGTATAGATATAAACACTACTCATGGTATGAACTATTAAGACCCCAGATCTGTCACCCTTACTGACAGTGGGACTGCTTCAGAAAAAGAGTCATGATTCTGTAGAGATTTGCAGAAGCATTCAATTTTCTACTTGTGAAAAGTTTTGGTGTCTGAAAGGTGACTTCTGTAAATAAATCTTATTTTCAGAAATAAGATCTATTCTAGTATTGCTTACTACAAAAAGAGGCAGGATCCATAGAAAGTTTTGTCTGCGTTAGAAACAGTAATGAGGCAGATGTTAATTTTGTCAGAACGCTCACGTTAACATCCCTAGGCTTTAATCAGGGACCTAATAAAACCTGAATAGTGGACTTTGCATAGAATTTTTTGGCTTTTGATACCATAAGGCTCTTTTAACCTGATGAGTGGTAGCTTAGAGTCCACATCTGGAAATATTTATATATCAAAAAGACCCTTGTTCATGTGTAAGCATATGAAGAGCCATGCATCATGTAACTGATTTTGCTAGAAACTCAGCATTGCATAATCTTCAACACTGATTTAACAAAGAACAGTCAAGAACTTATGGGAACCCAATGAAACAAAAAGTCTTGGGGGGAAAAGAGGGCAAGGTCAGTAATTTGCATTAAAGATAGTTGTGAGGTAAGTGAATATGTAGTATTTTTACATTTGTCATTATCACTACTGCATACAAATCTGGGTAAATAACCACATTTTGTATTTGCCTTACAAAGCAGGGATATTTTAATGATGAAAATTAAAAATGGGCTTGCTCACAAAAGCCTTTGTGTCTGGAACACAGCTATAAGTAGCTCACTATCTAGGTTGAAAATGGTAATGCAGGGCAGTGTGTCCTATTTTTCTGTGCTTGAAGTGAAGATACAATAGCAGAATTCAGTCTTGGTAGTTACTTATACATCACACAGACACAATAACACCCTGTGTACTGCATAAAGGAATCACTTGTGGCCTGCTTCCATTAAAAAGAGTAGAGGGGGCCAACATGCAAGAAGACAAAATGCTTTACAAGGGGGAGGGAGACCAGAAGAGTTGATGCACCCAAATACAAGGACCTTGATTCTTTTTGGATTGATTTAAGTCTCTTTCCATCAATTATCGTCCTTTGTCTCCAGAATCTTATCACAAGCAGCATTACAGGAACTGAACAAAATACTCAGGCTCAAATAACCCTGTGAACTGCAATGACATTTCCACACCCTGTTGCTGTGTTTGACCAGGTTACTCAGGTTAAAAAAAACAACCAAAACAAAATGCAAAAAACTATGTACAGAACAGCAACACACATTCTTGTCTTAAATAACATGCTCAGCCCTTCCTGGTGTTTCTACTCTGTACTACTACTGGTATTTCACACTGCAATACTACAATGGATATGAAAAACTGCAATGCAGAAGAAGATTGACTTTCTCTAATTTTACAAATTTTCATGTGAAAAGTTCCCACTCTGCAGGCTTCTCAACAGGATTATTTTTGAGTAAATTAGATCTTGCCCTTTTCTATTCCAATCTTCCACAGTCTTTCGGTGAGATTTGAGTTTCAGAACAATTATAGATTAAAAAATGTATATATCTGCAGAAATACTCTGCAACAAAGATTTGATTTTTCAGTGAAATAAATAATGTCTACCAATTCATTTTTACTGCTCTGTATCAGAGCAATAAATTTTTCTTTCTTACTGATATGTGAAGTTTTGAGGGCACATGAAATAATTGAAAAGCATCTATTTGTTTCATTCATTCATGCTAGATATGTGACATTTCATGGTAATTTTTGAAAGAACACTGCAATCATTGCTTGTCTTAAAATAAATTAAAAAACATGTGGAAAGTAAAAAAAATGGACCTTAGGAAAGTCAGCTGGTTTTGACAGTAAGTTAGTTTCTGTGAAACAAAGCCTTGTATTTCAGAAAGTGTTTATGATCCATGAGGAAAAAAGAAGTATATCCTTGGGCTAAAATGTTTATTGGCACCTAGGAGTCTGAAGAGAGCAAGTCAGGCCTGTGGTTTTTTGAGGGCACTTTATCATTGCCTACATTCTCAAAGGGATCTGTGAATGAATAGAGCTAGATTACTCACCCTTCTATTCCACGCCTATTCCTTTCCATTTTCCTTGGCAAGACTGAGCGGCAAACTATTTTTAGTGAGACAGTGTTCTATTTTTAGACAAATAGCAGTTAAGGGACATTGTTAGGAAAAAAAATTTAAAAAGGAAAACAGGGAGGAGGGAACAAGGTTTCCCATCTCATATTGTGAAGCAAGCCCTTCAACCTGTAACTTCAGGCATTCCAGCTGCTTCCAATCTTGGAAAAAATAAAGAAAATTCAGAGTTCAAGGATTTAAAAATAAACCTACCCTCTGGCAAACAGACCAAAATACAAGCTGTTACTATGTGAGACAGTAATTACAAAAGCAAAGAATGTTTCTCAATGACTAGATTGGAATAAAATTTTGGAGCTATTAAGGTCTGAGAATGTTACACAGTCATGTAAGATATTTCCAGCTCCTTAGCCAGATATAAAATATTTTGGAGAAAGAAAGAGTGATCTGTGAAGTAGACCTTGCTCTAAGAAATACAGCTTTAAGATTCCAGTTTGGCAAAAAAAAGGAAGAATGAAAAATTTGAAACATGTTTATATTCTGCACATACTTTTCACTTCCATAATTTCAGCATTTTTATAACAACTCATCCAAAACATTACTAAGTTATTAAAATATTTAAAAAACTATTACAAACCAACAAAAGAATAAATAAAAAATAAAATTACATGATCCTCAAGAAGGTTAAAACATGACGTCCAGATCACCCCCTAAATACACTCAAAAGAAGCTTCTCATGTACCATATGCTTCAGAATAATTAACTTTGAATCCATTTTATTTTTTTCTGTCCCTTCTCTCTTCTTCCACATATGGAAAAGTAGCTCTTAGGTGAGTGGCTTTTCTTTCATTTAGCATTACAAGCTATGTTTCATGTTAACCAAATCCTTGCCAAAATAAATCATAATGAAAAATTTTCTGATTCTTTTGAGATACAGCAAAATGAAAAAAAAAATTGCAACATTACTGTAGCTGCATTTTTTCACATACTGAATTAATTTGAACCCTCTGCTTTTCTTCTTCTAGATTGCATAGCAACTAAGGTCTCTGACTTATTAAATGCAGAGTAACAAGGAGATGCAGAATTATCAAGGAGAGCTTGAAAATAGCCTGGGAGTATGAAGAATCAAAAATCTTGTGAGGATAAGTGGGAGGAAGGGAATAAAATGCTACCTAATGAGTGCAGTAGAAAGACTACTTTGGACACTCTCACTGACTGGAACAGCAGTTCCATTGAAGGACTACTTTGGATAGAATAGAATTGTCATACACAGTTTTCTAGCTTTGCAGTTTTTCTTGTGGTCTTGTAAGAGCTACTATTTACATGAATCCCAAATTGATGGAATAATAAGATCAGGTAAGAATGTCAGCTTTTGTTTAGAAAAGATGTATTTCTAAAGAAATTACTAAAAAAATGAAATCAAGATTGATAAAATGTACAGACTTGTAAAACTTTTGAAACCAAGATATTTTTCCCTCTGAGATTTTTTTAACCAGTCATGTTTAGAAAAAATACAGAAAAAACTCACATGAGGACATTAATTTACAAACACATTTTTCAGTCTCAGTACTTAATTGGCAAACAAAGACCAAAGGAAAAATGCTGAAGATCTTGCATTCAGTCCTTTGGTTTTGTCATACATTATGTTGGCAAGAATGTATGGGTTTGTATTTTCTAAAACAAAAACAGAAAAAGGCATTTAAAAAGCCTAAAGAGTCATCCAAAGGAAATTTTTGGCATTTGATTACTCTTTTCAAATGTCTGTCCTGTGAAACTGGTACCACTAGCTGTTTTTTTAGCAACTGGTCTTCAACCAATTTACAAAGGAAATCAATAATGCTATCCCCATTTCACAGATAGTGAAACTGAAGCTTTAAGAGGAAATGTGACTTATCCAAGGTCACAAAACAGTATGTGGCAAAGCTATTAATAAAACCGAAGTCTCATGAGTCCTAGTCCAGGGCAGTATCCAATACACTGTACTGTCTTTAGATCACCCTGAATAACCTTTCTCACATACAGGCTTACTTTTCATACTGTCCCAGATCTTCAGCCCATGGTAGCTGAAAGAAATCCCCTGATTTCAGTAGCTCAAGAGCTGACTTGATGTGTATTTCACAGCTTGTTTATATGCAATATTATGTTACGATGACAAGAGAAGAAAATACACTTATTACATTTAAACAAGCTAAAACAGTTGCCTTACTTTTCCTAAAAAGAGAACCTTTAGAGATTTGTATGGGCTTATTTACTATGAATATACATTTAAGAGTCTTAATTGATATGAAGAGGATTTTAGAATCCAATTAACCTCCTAGCTAGTCATTAGCTCTATGACCTTTAGAAATAATTGACAGAAGAAAACTTCTTTTCTCTTTATCTCATTCAGAACTTCCACATCAAGTGACTAAACCTAATGTGCTATAGAACCCCAGCACATCTGTAAGGATAGATGGGATAACGTGCAGTAAGACCATGAGCAAAACAGGACCATGGCATTCCTCTCTGGCACAAATACTGCCCATGACCACCTGACTGCCATTCTCATCAACTCCAACTTTCTACTCTGCTAAACCTGTACTAAGTTTGAACTCATGTCCCTCAAGGAGATTTAAAAGTATGCCAATTAACGTTGTGGCTGGCCATACTAAAACAACTGGATTTTAAGGTCAAACTAGCTTCTACAAATCTGTGGAAGACTAAATTGCCATCACTAATTTTATGTTTTCATCAGACACATTTTTTTTCAGAGTAACAATGTTTTTTTAGCCAGCAAAAAAGCACGCAATAAAAAAATTCTGAATTCCACCACCCTGTAGGTTTTGGTATTACTTTGTTCCTTGCTATCTTAACATTAAGGTCTTTGAAGACCTCTGTGTGCTGTAAAACACAAAGGATGAGCAATCTGCAGGGAGAATTTCACATGTTCAGAACCTCACTTCTTCCTTTTAGGGGAAAATGCAACTGCAAATGGCACACATTTCTTCTACTATGTTAGGACTGTTCTCTCTCACCAAATACAGAAGTCTACTGGAAAGGGGAAAATACTCTGTGGAAGGTCAATTCACCAACAGTTGCTAGAGAATGAACATGTGTGCAAAACAAGTTAAAGGGACAATGCTAGATGCTCATTATCCATGAAAAAGAATCTATAATGTATAAATAAAAATGTGACATATTATTGTAAATTAGAACTTCTTATCTTTGTTTGTTTTGTTTTTTTTTTATCCTGGGAAACCCGCAACCTCGTCACAATGTCCCTAAAATTACTTACTCCCTAGAATACTTCAGATAATTCTTGATTAAGTCTTCACTATCACTAAAAGCAAGAGTTCACCCAATCCACGTTTTCCAAACTTACCTAATTTCCATGAGAAAGAGGAGGGAAAAGAGGATGGAGGACCACCAAGTGTAATGGAAAATCAATCCCTAACAGAGTAAAATAATGTGTAGATGAAAAGTCAGATGAGGTTAAGGTTTTATTGAAGCAGAATGATATGTCAGTATATTGCAGGAGCTGGTATCTGCCTATATGTAAAAATCCATGTTGAAGACCATTAAATCCTTCTAATACTTGATTAAAAAAAATGAGAGAGAGAGAGAGAGAGAAAGAGAGAGAGAAATAAAGGAGAAGTTGAAGACATGTACCAGAAAAAAAAAAACCCATCAAAAAACAGGTAATAACAGATATTTCAGAAAAGATACTGAGCTCACAGAAGAATTTTTTGTAAGGTAATGGAGACCTGCAAAGATCAGACAGATGTCTGTTCATGCATACAAATTAGCAGTTTTGTGCAGTGAACTTCACAAAATTAAGATACTTGGTGGATGATTAGCATTCAAAACACAGAACCTCAGTTAGCAAAGAGAAAGATGAATGAAGTCTGTGGTTTGCTTTTTTCTCTACTAGTGATTAGTGGTATGGTAAGGGGGAAGTGAGGAGATGGATGAATGTTTGCCTGAAAATGGAAGATAGGGATGAATTTGAAAGGGCTGACCTAGCAAGGGAACTTGAACTAAAGGTAGTGACCACTGAATCAGCAGATGAAGAGAAATCAGGTGGAGAAAGAGCAGCAGAGTCAAATAAATTGATGGATTGGAGGTTTAAAAAGAGCTGAAAGACAAAGTAGTGGGTGATTTGTGGAGGAATGGTTTATGTGCACAGAAAACAAGGCTCAGAATATTAAACTCAGTATACCAGAAACTGAATCAAGAGTTAGTGAAAACTACTAGAGGTCTTCTAAAGCTAAGACAGTAGCTGATGCTTTGACATGAAAGAAATGAGAAGGAAAAAGGGACAATGAGAGAGAAAACAGCAGGAGGTTTCACCTTAAATCAGCAAAGGTTTGGTGGCTTAGATGAAGAATCACAACAGATTTCTGTAGCATCTTTAGACTTTTAATTATATTTGCAGCAAAATGTTTCCCCATATTCCTACTGTGAAATCTGTACCCTTCCATCTAAGGCTGAGGTCCTTCCTGAGCTCCTAAGTAGTGAGCTTACAGTGTTGCAGAACTGGATTCTTATTAATCACAGCAGTGAGATATCATTAAAATAAGTTGTGTTACATCCACTTCTGTTTTATGGAAACAAGGAAAGCATCTGGCCTCATTTTTAATATATCCAAAGCATACATATGCATGTACTTGACTGTTGTAAAATGCTGACATTTTTTTCTTCCTTGTTTCCTTATTGCCAAAAGTAAGTTATTGCATAGTCTTATACAATTATGCTGGATATATTACTGTTGGAATTTACATACACACTTGGAGGTTAGCATAAAGATTAAATGTTATATTTGTCCTCTGTGTTAAATGAACACACCAGAGTTTCTGCTCTTCTTTAAAAAAATTAGTAAATCCTGCAATTAATGCTCACTTTTTAACTGAAGGAAAATTGAATGAATGACTGTTGAATGAATAGTTTAGTGTGTGAGGACATAATGGCTTCAAATTTAATAATCCAGTTACTGCTAAACAGAAGTTTCAGAATATACCTTTTTTGTTTGATTGGTTTTGTTTTGTTGGCTTTTTTGTTTGGTTTGTTTGTTTCCCAGAATTAATGCATATCTCCATGAACAATAATTGTCACTGTTGCTTGAAATGGATAAATGTGATTGTAGAATGCATATATTTTCTCCCTCACGAGTACATTTTGACCTTTATTTGTCCATGTATGTTTTAGGCATTTAACTGAAACACATTCACCTGGTAAAAGATTTTTGTGACGTGAAGAACTCAGATATATCAAATAGCATGTTAATCAACTTTGTTTTGATGAAGCAACTAGAAACATCATCTCAGTTATATTTATTGCATGCAAATAAAATTTGTGCATATGTAAAGAAAGTAACAGCTTTTTTAAAGTAATTAAACCAGAAAACCTCAAAGAATTGCAGTAACTGGCCTTTACAATTCTCTATTAGCATTCCATTTTTATCAAGATATATTTATTGATGTCATATACCTCTAATTTGGGTGGAACCAATTTTCTGTAAAAAAGCAGTGTGATGTTTGTTAGATATATGACTGTGTTTTCTTCTTTACTTGTTACTTTAAGTAAAAAGTTATAGCCTGAAGACTCACTTTTTCATAAACGTTAAATATAATTAACCCCAGTAATTATATTGAAAACCTTTGTTTAATAATTAGCCAGATCTACATGAAAAGTTATGTAATTTTTGTATTTGAATCACAGTGGTTTAACTTAAAAGTAAATAACTACATATTAGAGAACTACTCTTTTAATTTTCTTTGAATATAGATAGTTCAAAGAACTTACAACATATTTTAATGCCTGATAAAGCAGTTCTATCACAACTTAAAATTAACTAAATAGTTAATATTATGCCAAATGTGAACACAAATTGGGTACCAAAATTGAAGATCTTTATATGCTTGACCATTATATTTCAAATTTTCATAGGTCTGCCTAAAAAGTTTTCTTTCTTGAATACTGTGCAGAAATCTATGAGCACAGCTATGCCCTTGTCTTCTGCTGAAATGATTGAATAATTATTCAATAACTTCTGCTGAAGTTATTGAATAGACATTTAGTTTAAAATGCTCAGATTTAATAATATTGTCTAATTCTCAGCTGCTGTTGATTGCTATGGAAGACAAGATTAAAAACTTTTATGTGCAAAATTTAGCTGCCTGAAATAGAAGACGGACCCCTTACAAGGACAATATGTGTAATAGTTTAACTGATCAATTAAAATGCTTAAATGTGTGGCAGATTTATATCCTGTACCTGAAAATATACCCAAACTGCACTAGGAGTCATGCTATTTATCAAGGCTCTACCCTTTACTGTACGTGTAACTGTGATGTTCATTATCCATTAAAGGCATTCCATAACATGGAATTCTTGTTCAAAACCTACGTGCTGGAGAAGGACTTTTTGGATTCTCAAACTGTACCAGTACTGATATGGTTTAAGTATTTTATGTTACAGGCAGAACATAGAAAAATGTAACAGATAATCAAACTCAGAGCTGATAGAGCATTCACTTCATTTGGACTTTTATGTCTATTGTTCAATTTAAATAACATTTATTTCCATTTTTATATTGTTCCTTTTAGAAAAGAGAAAAGAGTTGCCCACCAAACTTTGGGTACAGACAGAAAATTACACATCTGTATGCAAAACTGCTGATCAACCTATCCAAACTGGCCTGCTGTTTTATGCAGAAAGGGATTTTGCTGGTGCAGTGAAGTCTCTTTCTGAAAATTTCAACATTATTTGAAATTTTAAGTTTTCATTCAAGATCCTTGGAAAGCCATTGTCCTTATGATAAAAAGTATTCATTCATTGTAAAGCAAGCAATAAATCCCTAACTATATTTCCACCTATTTCCACAGAAAAGCCTGTAAGAAGAAGAAAGGATACCACAGGAAACCCTTCTGCTAAGAATATTCTGGCCTTTTGCCAATAAAGAGGACAGGACTTTATTTTGGGCATAGAATTGGAATTCTTTTGGACTTCCCAGATTTGGGTGGCAGGAAAGGCTTCATGTCTATACAAAAGATCTGAAGTAAGAGAGGAAAAGAAATGATAGAGAGGTGGAAGAAATTATACACTTTCCTCCTAGTCTTAACTCATATAAATTCCTTTCTGCTGTCAGAACCTCACCCTCTTCTAATGGGGGACACAATCTGGGGGAAATAAGGAGGGAAACAAAAGAGTAACTTCCTAGATACTGATAGAAGGATAGAAAGACAAGTGATATATATTCCTGTGTGCAGTCTTTGCCCATCTAAGCTAGTGTGACTGTGACTCTGTAACAAGCTTAAAAATCTTAATTATGCAGAACTTTTTATCCTTTTAAATATTTTATGTATAAATAACTCACTATCTTACATTGCTAGTCTCAAAAACATGACTAACCCTGGTGAAGATTCCAAAAGTATCAAAGTCATATTTCAGACAACATCCAGATCATTCAAAAATCTGAGACTAACTTTACAAAGATCTGGAGTAAACTAAGTATATACTTCAACATATTCAGGAGTAAATTTTCACTGACCCTTAAGATATATCATCATCCTTCTATTCTGTTTTTAATTGATACCATTTCATCGTCATGAATTTTAAAAACAGCAGTTGTATAGGTCACATAACCCATTTTTTAGATATCTGTGCTTTGTTAGAAATGTTTAGATATGAGTGATTTGTTAATAACAACAAAATCATTGAAGGCTTTATGTATTTTTCACAGCTTGAATCCAAATGGGATTGCAATGTAAACTGAATTTTCTACAAATATTAGAAGCTTAAATTTTAAAATTTAAAAAAAAATTATATAAATATATAAATAAATATTTATTTAATTGTAAATAAAAATTGCTCTGTATAATTAAAAAAAAGAAACAGTGTTTCTAGCATTCTCACACTATTGCTTTGATACTGTCGCTATTACATTATGGTAACAATATTCTGTGTGAGTAGCTGATATATTTTTACTTTGCAGATTGTAAATCAACTTTTACATTTTATTAAACACCCTCTGTAAACAATCAAAAAGGTAAAAAAACCAGTCAAATTTCACCAACAAATGCTTCTAAATCTTCTTCCTGCTTCTAAATATTCTTCTTAAGAATAATAAAGAATTATTCTTAATTCCTCCTGGATAGACAAAGTTGTAATTTTTTGATTGTGGAGACAAAATATGCAATGTCTTTTGGAGAGCCTCTTCCTGGAAGAGACCAGGAGACAAGCAGGAGATTCAGCTGGTAGGTAGTGGTCAAAGCATGGAGAGGATTAATGCAACAAAGTGACAAAGCAGCACAGAAACCTGGAAAATAGGGAACCAGAAATCCCTTTGCAGAAGTGAGACTCAGAAGGATAAAACTGCTCACAAAAGGTGTGGATCTCCTGCAGCTTTGGCTTTGTCACCTCCAATGCTCAAGCCAATACACCACTGTCTTGTTCTGCTTTCCTGCTGCTATGTGACTTGAAGGTATAATCTACTTGGAGCACCTCCATCTCAGAGCAAAACACAAAGTCTTACCTCAACAATATCTGAATTTGTTCGGCTCTCATGTGGCTCATTATACTCCGTATATTTCAGCAACACTTTGTCCATATCAGTGCTGGCATACTGGAACAGTTTGTTGGTGCTGTTGAAGATGATTAGAGCAATCTCACAGTCACACAGAACACTAAGCTCATAAGCCTTCTTCATTAACCCAAATTTCCTCTTTGTAAAAGTCACCTGGAAAGAAAAGCAAAAAAGGTCCATCAGAAATCCACAAGTTGCTCTCTGTATTCTTTCTCCTTTTTTCTGAACTATAATGTCTGACTGCTTTGTCTTTGAATTGAACATGCTCAGAAAACAAATCAATAAACATAAAAGAGTTCCAAAATAGAATATATATGCGTGTGTTGTATGTATTACACAAGGGAGAAATACCTAATTATCATTGCACAAAACTTGAGATACAGGTAAGGACCATGGGGTGTTTTCATTTACTGGTGCTATGAAGTGTTGATACTGCAGATTTAACTTTTAAATTTAGATATCTTTTAGATGGCATACATCTTTCCCATCAACATTTGCAAAATGCACCTCAGATGAGCAGCTGCAAATACATTGAAGAAGTGCAGGCAATTCTGATTTTTTTATTCTGATAGCAATAGACTGATTTCAAGACCTCCAACTCCTGCTACCTTTAAAGCAAAGAAATTATTTCATAAGCATTTAAGTATTGCAAAAGAGATACATTGCTCATTTAAACACACTCATGATACTTTTGAAGAAATATCTAGTGTGAAAAATGGCACTCATGAGAAAAGATAATTATAAAGCATGAAAGAAGAAAATATCTGGTCAGTAGCCTTTGAAACAAAGTCTTTTCTGAACACACACATCTTATTTTATATTTTATTTTATCATATTTTATTTCCTTTCAAGCCATATGCTTAGGAATATGACCTGGCATTTTTAGTACAAAGGGCTTTAGGTCATATTATATAGGAAAGAAATAGGGATGTGCTTGCAAATTCTCAGTAGGCCAGTTAATGCCCCTACATAATGCAAAATCCAGGCAGTATGAAAATTATAATTTTTCTCTTGAAAACCATGATTTTCTACAGGGACTGTTTTGACAATGAAAGACCTGCACATCAAACAATTTTTTTATCTGCTTTTCTGCACTAGGTTACAAGTTCCAGTAAGACATGTGACTTGAAATATGAAACTACTAAGAGCTATTTGAGCTAATTGTATGGTTGAATTTTTCTCCTCTGTTTCTTCATACATGCAATTTCTGTTACATATTTTTCATTGACAGGAATTTTTAAGACAAAAATGGTTTTGCTAAGCCTGTAATTAATTGAATTTAACACATGGTCAAGGTACTTGGTATGTCAAGGACAGGCACACAACCAAGTTTATTGGTCTGCCTGATTCTACATTTGTTGTTACCATCCCTTACATACCCATAAACAGTGGCACCTCTGCACATTAATGCTGAGGCAAGAAGATTTGTCTGTCTGAGATTCATATGGCTACTGTTTTAACTTGTCACACTTCTTGTCACACATCACAAGTTAATGCTAAGCGCAGCCCCAGACTACCTTAAAATCCCAACATGTCAGGCCAAGGAAAATGTGACTTTTAAGTATTGCTAATCCCTATTTGTTAGATTCTCTCAGAAAGATGAAGCTTTGTGTCCATACTGTGAACACATATTCTCCTAAATGCATACCAAATGTTATTTCTTTTATTTTAACTTCAATAATTTTAACTTCAGTCAACATACTTTAAGAAAAGATTTATTCCATTTTAATTCAAAATTATTCAAACATTTAAAAAAACACTTTCTACAGTACTAGTCTGAAGTATGCATAATTTACAGTTCTTTCTAAATTCGTTTATCATGACTTTTGATATTTGGAATGAATGAGATAGTTAACAAAACTTCACTCAAATTCTAAATAATATTAATATTAATATTAATAATAATAATAATAATAATAATATCCTTGTCTTCAAAATACTCCTTTAATGGTTTCTCTGATTACAGAAAAATACAATGAAATGGTTGAAAGATACACACATATATAGTCATGTGTATATATATATATATATATATATAAAAGCTCATTTTAGAAATAATTAATGATACAGAAAATAAAATGTACTAATTCAACATCTTTTTCTGCATCTAACATGTCTTTCAGTCAACTTTTTGACCACAGTGCTGTAGGTGGAATATCTCTGCATTTAGCATGATTTTCATTCAAGTCCACCTCCGTACAACAATATCCTTAAAGCCAGTGTTTGTGTTTACTGTTAGGTAAAACTCCTTACTATGTTGAAATACCACCTGCCTGTGCTGCACAGCAGATACTTAATTAATAATACTTTATCACCAGAATGATACTGGTTAGACTTATATTTTATGGACAGTGAAAAACCCCACAAACCAGAACAATGAATAATCTAGATCTTAATTTTCTCTTTCTTTAATATATAATAATAATTGCTCTGAATTTGATATGGTTTTAATTTCTTGATCTTCCTAATATTTTCTAAATTGACCAGATAATGTCTTCTGTAATTGATAATTAATTAATTAAAGCCAATTCTGTCTACTGCTGTTTCACTACTTGTGATTTGGAATTTTAATTTTTGAATATGTAATTCACAGTGGTTTATCTTTACACATACATAATACATATACATAGATGGAAATTTATTATGTTTTTATAACAGTTTATAATAGAGAACTTTTCAAATGTAAAGTGAAATGTCATGTCAGTGACTTCAGAAAAAATTACTAATACTCTTCAAGCCATTTAAAAAACAAAATTACCTTTTTGCATGCATTCTTCTGTGTGGCTACATAAGGAAGATGAATATGCCATATGCTAAAATACTTTTGTGAGCAATATAAATAAACAGAATGTTTATTATTTAACTTTATTTGTCCAATTTGTTCACCATTTGCTATGTTAACCATTCTCATCCACACTAAAAAATATTAAAATTAAACACCATCTAATAAATATTCTCTAAGGTAGCAGATAATATTCTAGTATTGAAACGGTTTTGTTGAGAGGTAAAAATTGCATAAATTCTTTAAAACTTCTGATATTTTTTGTCTAGTTAGAAGGCAGTGTGGAACAAGAACAAGACAGTCACATTGTCATGAACACAGAAACTGTAGCTACATGACCAAAAAATTCATGTGTTGATAAAGTCTTGTAATTATAATTTGTGTTCAAAGTACTCAGTCTCAGTAGCGTCATATAACTGACAATGTCACTTTGTCATTTGACATAAACAACACTAGTGACACTGAAGGAAAACTCATAAACAGTGAGAAAATTCATCAACATATTTCAAATAAGACAGCTCCAAAAATGCATACTCTTTGATATCTCTGTAACATTTAATTTTTTCAGCAGCAAGAATCAAATCACTACATGTTATTTCCTGACAATATTAGTGAACATATATTTAATTATCCCTGCTATCTAAATCACTGCTAATTTGCAGATTTTCAGGTACCAAATCTATTTCTTTTTAGGAGAATGATAAGCAGTTTAGGAGGTCTTTTTGGAATAGAATGTTTTATAATTACAGGGTGAAAATTATGAAACGTTAAAGTGGAGTGGAAGTGGAACAGATAGGAGGCCAACATTCAATGGTCTTTAAAATCTTTTTAAGCATGTGCATATAAAACATGAGGTTTTTGACAATGATACAATTTCTAAATACTTGTTTGAGATGCTTGAATGCATTGCTTTATATATATTGCAAAAAGAGCAGGGTGTGGAGATCACCAAAATTATTTCTGAATCCTACCAAAAACAACCTAATTCTATCTCTTTTTATTAACTCAAAACTCACTATTCTTTTATGTTTAACTATAGTTATTTGACTTATTTAATGTTTATTTATTTATTTTAACTGTAATTTTCCTCTTAATAAGAATGGTGGTATCAAGAAGATAGATTACTAAAGTCTGAAGCATTTTTGTATATGAATAAGCATTAATGCTTATGACTTTGTATAGTGTGAGATAATCAAGACATTATTTGATTATAAAATACTTACAGTGAAGTAGTCAACTTTCAATTTCATTGACATTAATCAGTGTGAGCCTTTTTATATATTTTGGATGAAGTTCTAACTAAAGGGGAAATGTTCTAAAAGAAAGACATTGAATAAATAGAATTGTTAAAAGTTGTTTCAACTTCAACTCTGGCTCTTCAGTTCCATGGAAACAGCTTTCAAATAGCCTAGTCTATATCTGCAAGTAAAGCTGTAAAGACCCTGAATTCAAGTGCACATTTCACACACTGATATGCTCAATTTAGAGGGCAATTTGGTGGAGAGAAGACTTTCTTGTTTAATCATTATTAAATTAAATTTACTTAAATGAAATAAATTAGAAGGTACTGTCACTTGGTTGAAATTACAAATTCTTTCATCTGCCTAAATTTTAATTTATCTGTGTGGATTTGTAAATGGGGATACTAGCAACTGGAAATAGTCTTTCTTTAAGTAAATTAATAACAACAATTTTTTACTTCTTATAGATTTTAATATACCAGTATAGAAACAGAAGCACCCATAAATATTCTCATTTAATGACTACAGCCTTAAAGATACATTATTTTTTGTCATGTCTGTCTTTCTTTTGATGGGAGTTAGTTTGGGATTAGGTTAGTTCAGTTTAGTTTAGTTTTAATTTTAATTTTGGTTCTTCGAGTAATTTTTTCTGAAATCTCACAAACTATGAGAGGCTGAACAATAACATCACTCCATATATGCCACTAACAGTCACAGCATATGTGTTAACACTATGTTTCCAAAGTAGCAGTCCCATGATGTTTCAAGTGATTCAGTCCAGCCAGTGTCAGAATATCAGTTCTCTCCTTACTTCTTTCTGTTCTGACTATACAGATATATAGCTGCTGATATAGGAAAATGAGAGACACAGAATTTTCACAAATGCATCCCAAATATATTTCCCGCCATTAAACACGTGAAGAAGAGAGATCACTGATACACAGAAGTATCTAATAATGGCACCATGTTGCCAAAAAGAAATGTTATCTGTTTATCCTTATTTCATCTGGAATGTCTGAATTTCTGACACAGGGACTAGAGCAAGCACAGTAGAAATGATGCATGTGATAAATAGGAGGTACTACATGAGCAGTCTACCCAGTTTCAAACATAAGGCCAAGTTGGCCATATGTAATCAGAGGATCTCTTCACTAAAATTTCACTGTCAGGCACCTAAGCCTATCCTGTTGAAACATCAAATAACTACTGGTGAGGCAAAAACTGTTGTCATATTCTCTCTTCCCTTTTTCCTTTTATTTTTGTCTGATTTTTGTTTAGAACTGTTTGTCATATGAAGAGGTCTGGCTGAAAAAATCTTTACAGTAACTCTCTAATGGGAGTGGCAAACAGCACCAGTGCAGAATTTAATCTAGACAAACCTTCCTTTATGCAATAGTTGGGCATACCACATTAAATGAAAGACTTTCAGCAGACTACTTCCAAGTTCTTATAACCCTCCAGCATAACTTACAGAGATGAGAGAGTGTTGATTTATGCTGGTAAATGAGCTATTGTCCAGAAAGCCCCAAGCATATTGTGCTATGACTTGATGAATAGTCCAGATAAAGAGGAGTTCTAAGAGGATGCTCTAAAATTATAACCATAACAAATAAAATGTTCATGATTAACCCATATAAAAAAGAAGGTTTTGTTACACCACATTTTTAGAATCTTTGCGCATAAATACCAGATCAAATACTTAAAGTAGTGATACTATTCAGTCTGCCCAAATCCAAGTCATGAGGGTCAATCTTGTAAGTTTTTCCTGTGTAAAAAAAGAAAGGAGGGATAAAATTGAAAGATATATTAATTAAAGATGATACAGCAACCTCAGAAATTAGGAGGTCAGCCAGTATCAATATGCTTCTCATTTTAACTTACAAATTAAGATCTAAGACCAAACAGGAATCAGGAATGAAAGAATAATAAAGACTAATCTCTGATGCTTCACTTCCTTTTGTTGAATAGAGAGATATGATTAAGTCCTTTATAGATAGATCTACAGATATGTACAAGCTTTAGGCAAAAATTATAATCTCAAATACACAGTAGCTGACACAATATACACACAAAAGCTGACTTTTTTTTTTTTTTTTTTTTTTTTTTTTTTTTTTTTTTTTTTTTTTTTTTTTTTTTTTCCCAATGCTATCACCAGTTCTGGCAGGTACAAACATATGTTTATAGTAAAAAACATGTTTATAAGTTCTGTGCTGCTAAAATGTTCATGAGGTAAAGGTCAAAGAATATTTCATTCCCTGCTGAGCAAAGGGTCAGGAAGCACATTTGTCTGCATTTCCTGTCATAACAGGAAGAGTGTAACTTCTTCCTCTCCACAATGGCTTCAGTTCTGCTTCCCACCTCCAGCTCTTTCTCCCCCAGGGCTTTCTAAACCATTCCTTGCAAGACAGCAACACTGTGCCTGTGTCTGCACTATTTTTCTGTGTTGGCAGATGTCTCATTCATTACTGCACTCTCTTTACTTAGGCTTCTTGCTCACACTTCAAATTAAAAGTAATTTGACCTAAATATTTACCTTAGGATAATTCACTCCAAATTATGCTCAGAACATAAATTTGTAATATAAGCACATTTAACCTCAAAATATTGCATTCTAGAAATTCATGGTGCACTTCAGTAGCTCTATTAAAGTTTTACTTCTCAGGTAGTCTGGAATAACATGAAAAGTGTTGCCAGAGTTGTACAGGTCACCACAAATTAGGAGTCTTGAAAACTTGAGGTGCAACTCTTTTCTTGCAGAAACCTAACTTAACCTCTGAAAAACTAAGGTCACTGTCTAATTTTAATGCTATATTTTAAGTATATACCTGTGTGAAATTTAATATAAGCGATTAATAAAAATATGTAAAAGATAAAATGCGTGATGTTTAAGACAAAGGTTAATTGAACAAGAAATAATGCTTAGGTGCACCGTCAAGAAATTATGTTTTCATGTGAAAACATTCCCCTGGAGACAGGTGGGGAAATGTTTTGTCTTGGATAAAGTGAAGATGCTCCATGAAGGAATAATGAAAATATAAGTAAATAGGTGGAAAATATGTTTTTTATTTATCTTGTGCTCATGTTTGCATTAATATTCAAGGCTCTTCCCTTTTTCAACAGGGAAACTTCTGATTCAGACAATAGTTTCTTACCCTTTCCTTTTAAATAGAGCTGAAACACAGACAAAAATAGATACATGAGGCTGAAATTAATTTTGAAATTAGCAGCATTGGGTATCAAAGTCAGTAGAAAAAATCTAGGTCTTCCCGCAAATAGTCATTTCCTTCCAGGATATTCTTCCCAAGCCCCATAACTTTAATATCTGCTTTGATTTGTTCTCTATTGAGCTGATAATCAGTAATTCTCAGTTTATAGCTTTATAGATTTTCTGAAATTAGAGAATGATAAAAAGTCTGGACATGAAAAATTTAAACAGCAAGTGTATGTTCCTTAAACAGCAAGTGCGCATTATACCCTACAGATTTACACAGACATGATGCTTTAAAAAGGGTGTCTCAATGTTAAACACCTTAATATTGAAGTGTGGACTTGCTATGATGTTTAATAATAGTTAAGATCCCGGCAGCTCATTACAAATTGAAAGAAATGAACACTGTGCAGAATCATTATATATGATAAACTCAGTTATAATTATGACTCTTCAGAAGCAGGAAAAAAATGCAAAACTAATGCGCAAGAAAATCATAGAGAAAAAAATGGTGCATCACCCTATAAGGCTTCATATTTCCTAATACTAATTAGATAAAAAATGGGGATTAAATGCAAGAGAGTGTTCCAGATCTGACAACAGAAAATCACTGGGTTAATATGTCCTCATTCCTGGGTCAATGTACCTCTGGATTTAGCTCACAGACCATGGATTTAATGAGATATTTTGTGAGAGACCTTGTATAACAGTAAGACAATATAATTTATTTTATGTCTATTTATTTTGAGCTTGGACAGCCCTGTCTGGATGGCTGCAAAAAATTTCAGATGGTCCTCATCTGAAGCAGACCGCAAAAGGCTGTCATTAAAACTAACAAAATATTTCACACTTATAAAGACCTGGAAAAAATACAAGGCCTTTTCTGAGACAGAGGAATACAATTCTTCCTTCATGTGTTGACTATAGCAAAGGTAGATTTTTTTTTTTCAATTAAGAAAACACAGGAAAATAAAGTTCACATTTTTTTCCAAGTGACCTCCCTCTTTTTCTTTTTTTAACCATCCTAGAGGTGTTAGAATTTTTCTCCAGTCTGCTCAGTTGAAATTTCCACAGAAAGAACTTGTAGCAGTCAGGAACTTTTAGCATCAGATGTCAATGGTAACATTTTGGCTATTGATTCTGCTGCTGGTGGAACTAATATCATGTAAGCAGTCACAGTCTATTTGAATGGTGTGTTGACAAGGCTAGCACAACCTCACAACCTTGTTGAGCCTGAACAATATTACCAGGGATTCATTTCACATTTATGAAGACTATATTATCCAAGAATTATCACTAGAATAAAAAGAAAATATTTGGTCACATTTTATAATTATGACAGGATTCATTCAATGCTATGGTGGCAACCAAACCACACAAAAGAAATAAATATGTAATCTAGGCCTGTCACTTAGTCATTTTCCTTCTCCATGTGTCAAAAAACAGTGAAAGGGAATTTTTCAGGTAGGCTTCTCTGAAACCTTTCCAACCAAAGAAAATCCATGATCGTTCATAGATTCATCATCCATTAAACATTCATGCCATCTTTGTCACCATAAGGTATCAATGAGGACTAGAAAAATACAGCCAACTTGCAGCCCACAAGAAACATCATTAAATTAATGGCTTCTGCCAGCTAAAGTCCTGAATTCTGCACTCAGTAAAATCAACGTGAGAACTCTTAAGCAGGCCAGGGTAGAAGGACTGGGCCTCTAATGACTGAGTTGAAGAACTTTCCCTTTAATTTATCCCCAAAAGACAAAGCTTAAAATAGTTTTTGGAAAAGCGCAGATTGCATCCTCAAGTTGCACATTTATGTGATATTTGCAGCCAGAAATATGATTCTGGATATTTTATTACCAGTATGGTCACTAAAGTACATAAATCCAACCAACTAGACTTGCTCAGAAGAAATTCTCTTGAAGGGAGATCAACTCTATTTTTGTCCTTCCCAATCAACTCATTCAAGCACTTTGAAGAGTTGGGGAGTCTTCTGCTATAGCAGAGAGTAGTGTGGAAGAAAATAGCTTTTTCACAGAGAAAACAAGTACATCATTCAATGGCTGACATAGAGGAGGCTGGGAAATTGAGAGGAAAATCAAGGACAAGAATTTTGCTCCCAGGGACTTGTAGCAAGTTGAAACATTTTGCAAATATTCTGATTTCCAAATAGATTCACCTCTGCACCAGGGGAGGAGACAGAGTAATAAAACTACTGCTATAGCTCCTCATTTGATACATGTGCTATGTATTTTTACCAGCATGTGCCATACTGCAGAGGATTTATGTGTTTGAGAAGAGCTGAGGATGCACCACCCAGGTATATAATATCTAACATGCCTTGTATTGTGAAACCATACTGTGTTTGAACATAAGCAACAAAAAGGAAGTTTCTAGCCAAGCCATTTGATGTCATCCTTGCAAACGTTTTATGGTGAGGTAGAAAGAAAATATCTCCATCTGTGAATGGAGCTACAATAGCTTTGTGGAACTGTGCATGAGCTGGTGTCATAGCTTCACTAATCAAATAGTTTGTTTTTTTTTTTTGTATATCTTTATGCAATCAAATAAGAAGACAAGATAGGAATATAAACAAGTTAATATTTTAAGTTTACTGGAAATATGCAAGTTAGGAAACAAAAAACTGATGCTGTTATGCTAAAGTAGCAATACCTTAATATTGCTATGCTAAATCAGCAATATTTTAAGAACCAGTGAGGTTTGTGAAAGAGTACATCTCATATAAATGGTTAAAACAACAATCAGCTATTATTAAAAACCCAGTTATATTTAATCACATATGTATTACTAATATTAAAAAAACCTAATCCCACAGTCCAATGAAACGATGAAAATCTTTTCATTTGCTTCATTGAGCTTTAAATCAGGACACTAAATGCAAGGTAAAGTCAGCAGAAATACTTTAAAAGTTATGATTAATATATTAGTAGAAATAAGAAGCAGAATCAAGCCAGTTTAACAGTATGGAAAGTAAAAGAATATAAATCTATACCTCCAGCCTCACAATGGCTAAGCTACACCAGCAAATATTGAATTGAGATTGTCCAGCCTGGAAAAGAGAAGGCTGGGACTTAACTACAGCCTTCCAGTACCTGAAGGGAGTCTACAAGAAAGATGGTGAGGTAATTTTTACAAGGGCTTGGAGTGACAGATCAGGAGGGAATATATTCAAGCTGACAGAAAGTAGGTTTAGATTAGACATTAGAAAAAAATTCTTTACTATGGGGATGATGAAGCACAGGTACAGGTTGACTAGAGAAACTATGGCTGCCCTGCTCCTTAGAAGTGTTTGAGGTTGGGCTTTGAGCAATGTGGTCTTTTGGAAGGAGTCTCTGCTCATGGCAGTAGAGTTGGAACTAGGTTTCTTCCAACCCAAACCATTCTGTGATTCTATGAGTCTAAAAAATGCTAGTGAGACAAACACTTCCTGCACTAATACTACACTTGTTATTATTCCAGCGTTACAGTTTTATTCATAATTATTAGGTCTGAAAGCTGGTTCTGGAATTCTTGAAACTCTACTGTGAATAATTTGAAGACTAGCTGTCTCCTTTTTTAAAAATATATTTAACCATTTTAAAGATTTTTTTTTTACAAAAGTGGGGCTAAAATCTCTGTAAATACTATATTTGAGCAAGCAAGTTGAGATTGAAACTGTTGTATGAACTAATGTTGTGAATTTTGTGGTATCATTTGCAAAGTTTTGTGGTATCATTTACAAAATAATTCAGGTTCCCTTCAAAAAGGAAGCCATTATAGCATGGGCAAGTTTCAAACAAATATTTATAATAAATAAGTTTCAAACTTAATATTTATAATAAATTCAATCCAGTATTTCACATCCAATTTCAACTCCATGCTATAAGACAATTAAAAAAAAAGTGATGACTTTTATATATTGTTAGAAGAATTGCTTTTTAGCTTGTCTCACTAGAACAGGCAACTTTTAGGGAAAACACAAAATGCATCCCTCATAAGGAACATTTTGCTGTTACATGTGATTTTCTGCCATAGAGATCACAAGTTACTACTAACACTACAAAATTTAAAAATTCTTGTAAAGCATATTTAAGGACTATAATTTGTTGTTATGCCTAGGCTGAGTTTTTTATGGCTTTATGAAATCCTCCATGACTAACAGCTTCTTAACTAAATCCCTGAAAATAAGAAAAAAATTAGTAGTACTACTATATTAATAGGAACTAAGTATCAAGTTCTTAAAAATCAGCTACTGAAGATTATTCCTAAATTGCAGCCAGGTGTAAGAAGAAATTGAACCATAGTATTAAATAACTATATGGAGAGATTCTCACAATTGTGGATCTCCAGTTTCAACAAAACATCTGCATCCATTCATTTACATCGAATGTAAACAGCAGCAATTTTCACCAATATTATTTGAAGATATCAGTTACTGAATTTTATTTTTGTGAACATAGGAAAGAAAATTCCCTAAGTTATGATCATATTTTAACTAGCAGAGATAGTGTTGATAATATGTGACAGCTCCTTAGCCATTTTATTTAAAGCAGAGTTAAAAATTAGTTAATCTGTCCTATTGGACCTATTTAGCTTTAGCTAAATAGTGATGGTCACTTGGTTTTGTAACTACAACAAGCTGGTATTGTATGTGGGTTTTAGAATGTATCAGGCTACTCAAATTCTTCTTAAAATTCAGACAGGAACAGAGGAAATTTTTTATGAAGTAGTGTCCTTTTTATATGAAGGCGGTAAAAATAAAGACACTGCAAAGGTGAAGGAGCACCAATAACTGGAATTTCTGAATTTAAATGAAAGCGCTCATATCATAATAACTCCTAACAGTTCAAAAAATATAGTACTAAAAGCCTGTAGCAACTCACAGGTGTGCTTTACCATGCATATTCCAGACTAAAGTCAAAGCAAGTAGAGCACACACATCAGTCTTTATAGTATAAAGTCTTCAAGTAATAACTTCCTAACTGTGCACGTTACTGAAATTGAAAGCATTGTGTGTGAGGTTTCAGGTTGTTTACAAAAGTATTTTTTTTGATAGTCTAACATACATTGTGTATTTGTATACGTAGATGTTGGTATATGCATAGGTACACAAACTTATCAACTTTTTAATAATCTTTAATAATAAGTTATCTTATATATATAATATGATGCTTAAGTCAGGTATTTTTTTGCAACTCACCTGTCTGTTACGTTCATCCATAATCCTTGTAATCTGAATCTTTTTTCTCCCCATAGTCCCCGTTTTTTTTCCTCTCCTTCTTCCTTAAAATTATGTATTTTTCCCTTCTCTTTTGTTCCTCTTTCCTGTTTCCTCAAAACAAACCTCCTTCTTCAGCACTTGCACCGCTCAGTTCACAGTCCCCTGCATCTGTTCCTGCTAAACACAGAAAGAAAACCAAATATTATCATGAAATTGATAACCAGAAGAAAGTTATTACATGGAGCTGGCCAAGCATCCTCATTATAATTTAGTGTACAAGTAAATTAGAACTAAAATTTACTGCACCTATAAAGGAAGTAAAGTGTGGAGGAAAAAAAGTTATTCAAAAGCTTATTTTTATGAAAGAAAACACCAAATAAAAATATATCAAGAAACATAGAAAGAGACTGAAGTACAAGTTGTGAAAATTTTAATGGAATTAGTGTCTCTAATTTTAAATATCACTCACAGCTCTAATATGAAATAGTACCTAAATCAGAGAATTAATGAACTGTTCTGTATCTATGTATGCTAAGCAGGCCAGCTAATTTATTTGTGAAGGGAAAACAATTTTGTGCTTTGACTGCAGAGGTGATAATTTCCCTCATTGTGCAAATACAATGGACATTTATATAAGTTTTACTTGTTATATAAGAGTTGCCAGCTACTTTAAATCCAAAGTTCTTAATTTTATTTTTTAAAAATATAAATTAGTGAAAGTATTACTGAAGACACTTGAAGAAACACTAGTGACCTTTTCCCTCATTTCATTTTAGTGAAAATTGTAAAATGTTCTGCAGAGAATTTCTAACCTGCAAACACGTATTTTCTTATAAAAACAGGACAATAGAGGCAGATGACAATTTTAAGAATGTTTTGAAAAATATTTTCACTGTTTTAGTAATGCATGAGCTTTATAATACTGGCTAAGAGCTAAGGAGAGAAATGTACATTATATAAAAATACACAATGCAGGAAACATTTCACAAAATTTTATAAACCACATAATTAATTTATATAATATCCAAAGTATTTTAACAATAAAACACTTTTATTTTTATAATAAAAGAGTCCATGGAAATAGTAAAAAATACAAAAATTATTTTGTCTAGTATAAGGTAAAAGACACAAGATTTTCTACTTTATAATCTCAATTTACCATATTTGTATATTAGTATGTTTTTATATGTTTTAAGCAAACAACACAAAGGTTTTTGAAACACAGAATAGGAAAAAGAAACCTGAATAATATGAATTTAAATGTTCTTTTGAAGTTTTTATGTTAGCTCCCTAGTGTAGTAAAAATATTGTCTTGGAAGTAAAAAATTTGTAATTTCAAAACAGAGGCTGGTATTTCCTCATTTATTCTAAACTTAGAGTATCTCAGCCAACCTGATAAATTCTCATAATATATTACATAACACTAAACTGATATCCTGGCCATTTAACCCATTATTTGGCCCTGATTCAAAACTACTGAGTTAGAAAAGCTACATTTCACTCCTTCTGATCTTTAATTCTCTTCTGATTTTCTTTGCATACATTAAACTTTAAGCTGTTCAAGTGTTTTATCACTCTAAGGAAAAAAAAATTAACAAATAAGCAGTCAGTCTGAATTTTCTAGCTAACCACTATGGTGTAATTAATCTATTGGGCAAAACAAATCTTCAAGTATAGTATTTATTATATTTCTATATATGAGTGTTCACATGGAACAATTCATATTGTAACTATAACAAAATATAGACTGCAAATATTCTTAGCTGCTTTTTATATTTGAAAACAACAGCTACTCACTGCTTAAAAAGATACAAAGGTTGTTGATCATATTTGCAACAACAACAACAAAAAGTTAAAAGAAGGCCAAAACTTTGAAATAAATTTATTTTGTAAATGTATTTTAAAAGCTTTTTGTTCCAAACAAAGTTAGGAGACAGTCTTATCTGATTTTCAATGCTGACAAACAAACCCAGTCTATTTTTAGAAACAGTTTTACATTTCCTTGGTTTGGGTTTCTTTCCTGTTTTTCCTATAGTCTTACCTCCAACACAAAGCATGAATTAGAATGGTGTTTCCTATGCGCATGCGGGACTCAGAGAGTCTGTCTTACTCTGCACAAGCAAACCCATACTCTAATCCACAGCAAATGCAAATGGAACAACTTCCTTTTCTTTCATTCAGCTGAGGCCAGTGGTGTTATTGGTTTACAGCACTGTCTGCCTAAACTATTTGCTGCAGCGTGGGAGGTCAGGGTGGGCAGATTAGAGCAGTTGTGGCTGGTTAGTGAAGATGAGTTGCTCTGCAGATCAGGATGCTGATGCTTAGTGAGTTCAGAAAAAATCACTTAATACTGAGAAAACTCTGTCAGGAAGGATAAAAATCGCAGCGGAGAAGCAGTATGTTGAGTCCCTCCCACACACTTATCAGTTCTGCATTTAAGACCAGTCTTCAAACAACAACAGCTTTTACAGACAGTTTAAACTCAGAACCTTAAAATTCTTGTGATCTATACAAAGTTATCTTAAAGTAATTAATGCAAGAATTGATAAGAAGAATTTTGTATAAAACCTATAATTAGGTCATCTGTATGAAACATAATTTGCAAAGAAACATAAATTTGCTTCAACGGGCAGTGAGTTAGGTTGTCTTGCATGGATTAAAATCTTTCTTCCTATATGTCCTAGTTTGCCTTTTGCTTACTAGTCCAATTTCAAATAAAAGTTTTTCAATTTTTGTATCAAATTAATTTCCTTTTAGAAACTCCCCCCTATACACACCTATCAACACATAATCCTTCAGTGCTATTCTTACTACGTGTTAGCTCATAGTTCTATATATTTCCTTAGTACACACATAAAAAAGATCATAGGACTGATTCCCAATTAATGAATTTCAGATAAGTAAAATCAAGTCATCTCATGCAAGGGCTATAACCTTCAAAGCCTTGTAATTTCCAGGTCAAACAGAATGTAAAGAAGTCTGGAGACCAACAAATCCCCATGGCTGCTTAGGACTTCACCAGTGCTCTCAATAGCTTTTGAAAATTCTTGCAGAACCAAAAATTGCAGTAAGTCAGTATTTAAAGTTCCTGTTAACTGGTAAATTGCTATTTTACTAGCACTTATAAAGCACGTTGAGTAGAAAAGTTGAATGTACTACAAAAATCAAATAGTATGGCAGGCTTCAATTATCCAAGTGAATTTAAAAATGGAGCTTTGTTGAAGTAGCTCCACAAAAAAGAAAACGTCCAACTGAATAATATAGTCATGTACAAACAAATTACATTTAAAGAAACATGGAGTTAAATGCTATTTTGATATAGTTTTCTGCATTTTTTGCAAAGCCAAGTAGTTAAAAAAAATCAAAACCAAAACAAACCAGACTGCTAAAAAAAAGAGGAACTTTATTTTTAGCAGTCTTCTGTTCATTATATGATTTGGCAAAAGGCAGTGATAGCTGACAGAAGATTGATCTGAGCCTCCAGAAGGGAAAAGAGCTAAACGAAAAATGCAGAAAATCGCTTGACCGCTACTGTCTCTCTTTTGAACACTGACACACAGATATAAGCACACACATACAAACCCATGCATACCCGCTATCCCTTCTCTGCAACACAGAAGAATCTTGACAGAATGGCAGGAAGCATGCACAGAGCAGTCAGGGAAGGATATTATGTCAGCAACCACGAACAATAAAAGGTGTAAAGGTGCTTCCTTCCCTAAACTATTCCAGAAGTGTAAAATGGGAACCAAAACTGTCCACTTCCTTCTCTGAGCAGAACAGTCTGAATTTGCTCTGCTGCAACAACCCCAGACAGAGAATCCTTTGAGCAGTTACACCGGGAGAAATAAGGAGTATCAAAACATGACTGTCAAAATATTTAATTTATAAACAAAAGAAAGAAGTCAGCCAGAGAAAAACCAAGTTAAAATGTGCTAGAGTTTATAATATTTTCATGGTTGCTTTACAAAAGTAACAAACTTGTCATAAAGATGTCTTTGTTCCATTAAGCAGCTTACATTCTGAGTTGATTAATTAAGTTAAAACTGAATAACAAAATATTTTTTTTTATTATGCTGATATAAGGAAGTAAAGAAAAAAGTGCTGTTCCCTTTCTCCTACCATTCTTATCTTAATATATAAAAATAACTTAAAAGATCTATGAAATCTTCTTATGCAAACCTGTTTCCTCAAACAAGTTTTGAATCTGTGTCTAAAAATGTGAATATACTGAGTAGGAACACATCATCTACTTTTCTGATGAAAAATTTGATGCAAAAATGTAACCATGAACACTGGGACATTGTTAAAATAAAATGGTCACTCAAACGGTTTCTGTAAAGTCCTGACTATGTTCCACACACCAACATAGACAGCTACACAGTGAAAAAACAGCTCAGCATACTGCATCAATTGAAACATCACTGTCATTTTGAGTTGGGTATACTTTAAAGAAATGCAGAGAAGGGTAAAAATAATTATCTATCATGTTATCTGACTGAAATCAGCTGACATTAAAGATAGATTTGGTTCTTTACATTTACATGGTGGTTTCGTTGTATGGTCATAACAAAAGACAGAGTTTGGGCCATTAACAGAAGGTTATGATAAAATTATATATGTCATCACTATGGCAATATACCAGTAAAGCAGCAATGGTATGATCTACAGTATACTTCTCCAGGCAGAAAGCCATGTAAAAATGAATTGGAGTCATCTTAAGCTTAGAAACACCTGTCCACAACATTCTGATTTAGAAATTAAACATAACCTACACTTTGGTGTTTTGATCTTATGGGCAGGCTGCCATAAGAAAAGATTGGAAGAGAGTTAATTTTAATCGACTAAATTTAACTCTCAGGAGGTCATGCATTTGGCTACAGGAAATACAAAACAAACATTTAAGCCATAACAGAAAAATTATAATAGATGAAGTACTAGAGACTGCTAGAGAGAAAGTATGACAAACCAAAAAAATCTGTACATAAAGAAAATATTTGTAATCTGTAACTACCAAGGCTTATCATATTATCAGTTATCTAACCTGACTTCTGATTTATGGCATAAGCTTAATTTATAATGGAGAATAATTCCAGGTCAACAAAGTTCTGAACCAAGGCAGGAGTAAAATGTTCATAAAGTTGCAAACTACAAAATCATTCCCAATATGTAAATTGTTACTTAGAATTTTAAGAGAAAAATTATTTTAATTCATACTTTATTAATTTTTCTACTGATTCTGAAAGCATCTGCTGCACTCATAAGATTATTTCTACTGATAGTCCATTTGTGTGTTTATGTATAAAGGATAGTAGAATGTGTATATTTTAAATCTGAACTTCCAGAGATGCACCTTATTTGCTTGTTTACATTTCAACATACTTCTAATATAATGACAGTATAGCAATGAATTGCAGAAAATTCCTTTCTTGCAGCTATGTTATTTTCTATGCCTTGGAACAGCCAGAAGAATATTTTGCAATGTGATTTTTTTAAATTTGGAATTAAGGACTTCTGAAGACTCATTGTAAGAATGCTTCAGACAGCTGTGGTCTATGTAGATTATAACTCAAATACAGTACTAAGTTATCTCACAGAGCAAGAACTTGTGCATCATGGCTGGAAGTGTTTCTTGTTTTGCAAAATTCCCCTGAAAAGTTTTTTGGGGCAAACTAAACATCATTGCCAAAATAGCAGAGAAGATGATTCTTCCTAAAAATTGCTGTATTTCACTGTGCTACACACCCTGCTTTTCAAGAGACTGAGGTATCCAGACACAGAATATCTTGTCTGTAGCCACCTATTTAAGCCAATCCATGCCTGTATGAAAGGAAAAGAGTGACTTTAGCTTATCTTTCACAATATGTGCTGACAGACATCCATCCAGTGCAGTGGTGGAAGATTTTATGAATATTGCATTCATGCTATACCAAATCTTGTCATGCTGGTAAAGAACGATGACAGAAGATCAAAATACTTCTATGTGATCATGGAATTTGCCACAGATGATGAGTTATTCCTTGCAGCAGTGAACCACAAGAAGGAACCACCAGATGAAAAGTGATTGCCTGGACTCCAGTAAATCTGTACCTGCTATGTAGGGGAAGAAAGGAAGACCTGGCTAATTTGCAACATTTCTGAAGATGGCTAAAATGAAGAGGAGTACTGGATTTATAAAGCAAATAAAGCAGATACTAATTAGATTTTAAGGAAAATAATTAAGAGAAATGATAGTATAAAATATATATCTTTGAAAAGTCAATTTTAAAACTACAATAATTATTGGGTGCTATTTCCATGTGTACCCATCATCCAAAAGAAAAAAAAAATTAAAGTAAATAGTTTGAAGAAAAGGTTTATATGTTTAAGTTCATGAAAGGTTCATATGTTCAAGGTTTATATGGTTAAGTTCATGATGTACCCTTAGCAGCTAGATGGACATAATGGGAGTCTGACCAATATATATGGAATAAGATCCATAAGGTGCTTCAGACTGGCTCAAGCATAGTGGTTTATTCAACTGGACATACTAACAATAAAAGGGGGAAAAAATAAAGGACTGAAAACAGAATCACCTCATTGGTCTGAAATGGAGACTGTGGCTAGGAATGAAAACCTGACTGAAATGGAGTAGGGAAATTTGCAGGGCCACTGCAAATTAACCTAGGAGTCTTGACAGTTTTGAGCTAATAATTTGATTTGATTTCATTATAGTCACTAGATGCACAAAGAATGTAACAAAAGGTGTTTTACAAATTCAGTCTGTCATTTACTGAGCTAAATAAGAGGAAGCACTTCAGTGGTCAACAGGGTAAGATTTAGCGCCTTGTGAGTTGAAAAGGTCTTAGAGCTACTCTGATTTGGGTCTGCTTGTATTGAAAGACGTATTACAAACCAAGAAAAATACTAGTGCTACTGTTTGGGAGCAATCTAAAACACAAAGGTCTCTGGAGAGTGTTGGCTTATTACAGGAATATGTAAGATCTCTAGTGTTAAGCTACTGCATCAGTTGAAAGCAGTCTCTGACTTTGGTTAGATCTAGATGTATGGATTTGTTACTAATGTTTGCATGTGAGGAAGTCTGTGGAACTTGAATCCCCAAAATAGCTTTTAAGAATCAGAGATTATTCCAGATATTATTGGAAAAAACTATACAGTACAATATCAAATCATAATCTGAATTTGGGTACAGGTGCTTACTAATGCCAATATCAGTAACAGGCAATTTTTTTTCAATAGATTTCCTCTATTGAAGAAACTATGGATTAATTCTATAAAGGATTATTTCCTAACAGATTTTTGATTATTTTCTGCTTATAATTTGCTGAATGCTAGGAAGCTTGGTACATGCACTTAGACTTAGTGTCTGTCTAAATTATGGTCAGTGATGAGTCTAGAAGCATTAGGTAGAATCGATGGAGAAGACAAATTTTGGATAAAATGGATGGAATTGTAAAGATCTACACAGGCTTTGTCTCCTTTGTCTTCATCCAACAAGATCCAGAGAAATTTTATACACCCTGACCTAGAATCCTCTTCTCACTTAAAGGATCTTCTGGAATCCTCCAAAGGAATCCTCTTTTTTTTCTCACTGTAATCATGTGTATCTATAGTTTAACAACATAACTGAGTTCTGCTATTCCAGGTTTGTGTTGCACTATTATTTCGTCTCTGTAAGGAGGAACAAAGACTTGGATTGCAGAAACCTCATGATCATATTTTGAAAAGGAATGTCTTACACATTTGCAAATGAATAATTCCAGGAAGTCTTTAGAGAAAAGAGAAATCTTTTAGAAACAGTATTTTTGTGGCATAAATAAATGGAACCAACCGCAATAAGAACCCAGAGTGTCTTTAAATTACCAAGCAAATGAATGACTGACCACTGTAGTTGGTTCAAAGACTAAGCTGAAAATTAGGAACAATCATCTAAGGAGGTAGAATAGGGGAAAAAAACTGTGGATGAAAATACCATAAAACTGGGAACATGAATGTAGAAACTAAGAGAAAAAGCCCTGAGATGTGAATAAGTTCCTAATTATAAGAAAAACTTCTACCAGAGAACAGACTCTATGGAAATATTGTTAAGGAATTAATGAAAGGAATCCTTTCCAACATAATTAAAGTAAGTGGCAAAAATTGCCAAGGTAAAGCTTGAATGAAAGTAAAACTATTTCAGGTTTGTGATGGAAAATATCTTGATGGGAAAACTGTATAAGCATGTTGGGGTGGCATAACATTATTAGGGAAATATTTGGGTCACTTATCAGTTTCCCTACACTAATGGCAACAACCTTTATAACACCTTGAATTTGGCTAGCTACTCAAGCCAAAAATGGACAATGACTCTTAAGCATATCCCTTAGCAAGAAATTAAGTAATTAAACATAAAAGTTTTCACATGTCCTGAGCCACTGAAATTCCACAAAATCTGTACAAACCCTTGGAGTCCCATGGAATCTCTGTATGCCAGACTCTAGCTGGCATTTTGATAGCTATTTGATAGTATTTTGCTGTATGATAACACCTACTTAGGCATGAAAATTTGGATTATAATACCTTAGATATTTTTAATTTATTTTTCGCTATTAGATCTTGTATGATGCAACCAGCCACCCAAGTTTATCACTGACTCTCCAGAGATGAAAGGAGTCTCAGACAGACATGACTTTAAATTTAGAGAATATTACTGATTTCTATATTACTGGTTTCTATTTCTGCTCCTTTTAGCTCATACCAACATGATAACACATCCACCACTAATACTGAAAAAAGAAGTCAGATAAATGTTGTAAGCAGAGTTACATTTTGGAAAAAATCAATTACCTTTATGTTGTATAATTCTTTGGCTCCTCAGTGTACCCCATAATGATCCTTTATTTCCAGCTATAGAAGCTGGAAAATAAGATATATTATTTCTGTCTAGAAATAATTTGTCTGTCATGTTAGACCATTTCAAGTAAAACTATATTACAACAGAAACAAAAAGTTGGTTTTCTTATAGCATAAACCTAAATGCATAACACATGTTTGATTACCTTTATTAGAATTTTAATGCAACTTCATATCAGTATACCCTTCATTTGGTAATTTCTTTCTTAAAGAGGAATGATTAGACACAGAGATGTTCTGCTTTTCTTTTTTGCATACTCGGTTCTAGAAACACTTTTTTTTACTTTAATTCCTGATCTTTCTAGAAAATGCCAAGAATTAAATATAGTTTTTCTGAGACTGCACAACATTGTGGAGAGCTGCTAAGCTGATAACAGTTCCTTCTTTTTGTATGAACAGTAATATGGTAGATATGAGTATGAAAACTATGACACTCCCGGAATGCTACTGCTTGCCCAGAGACAGCTGCAGGCTTAAAATGAGGAGAAGAAAGAAGTAGGGGAAAAAAGCAAGGGAAATATATCAATCTTCCCAATGACCATGACAATTCAAAAGTCTTCCAATCCCACTCAGATAATTTTTTTTCCCCAAGGACAAAAGGAGATTAAATGTATGTCAGGTACATAATAAGGCTAATAATAAAAAAAGAAGCCTCACACCTACATTTCACTGCAGAGAAGTGAGGAACTACCTCTGAAATATGAATATGTGAAATATGTGTCCTTTCTAATGACACAGCTCATAAATTAGGACAGGTTGCTGCTGTTAAATATACAAAATACAGGCATATTACACAGAAACACATGAATGTGGAATGGATTTGCTCTGAAAGAAGGGAAGAAAAGTACAGTGGCAGAACAGCAACCAAGCACTTACAATTACATAGAATTTACAAGCCACTTTATAGGAAATTAACCTTCCACGTATATTGCCTTTTGCCTCATGTCTGCAATTCTGCATGTCCAAGATGAACATACATTGGAGAAATGGAAGGTTCTGACTACAGAGAAATAATGTGGCCAGTATGTGACCATATCTGTTAGCATTAGCCCACCATACATCATTGGCTGAAGCTATTTGCTTTCTACCTCCTGGCTGCATCTTGACAAGAAACATCTCTCCATGCTAGAAGATACAAATGGGATTCCCGCTGGTTTGGAACTAGGAAAATGCATGAACAAATGAAGCTGCTCATAAGATAGGAAAGATAGCATGGAATTTGCTGTGTAAAAAGGGTAAAAAAAATGCCTCATGGGAGAAAAAAAACTGTCTGAAATTACTGGCTTTAAAAGTTTATTGAGGAAGAAATTTTCTATTGTTCTAGCTAAGTGGGATATTCTACAAATTTTATTTTGTCTTTAGAGGTTAAAAGCAGACAAACACTAGATACATTTCTGTTAACAATATTCACATGGAAATAGAGAAAGAGAGAAACCTAAGATATACAACACACTGAGGAGTTATGCTGTGATATGATAAAGAGCTAAAAGAGTTGCAACTTTGCATCTGCATTAGTTGCAAAGACATAAATTGCCTCATCTAATAAAGTGTGCTGCTCAACCACATCATAGTTTATATTTAGTTTTTGAAAACTGTGCTAGGTAGCTAATTCATACTTTCCACATAAGGATTTGATCTTTTAATTTTTCACAGAATTGCAGTTTAACGGCTCTCATCTCAAGACTTGTAAAAGAAAAAATTTCTGCTGAAAGTGATGGTGTTTACTACAGAGTACACCTGCTACCCTCTGTAACTACAAAGTGAGCATCTCACCCTGCTTACAGAGCCTCAGCTATAACCACTCCACTAGCACATGCAGCTGGATTTATTTATTTCTTACTTGCATACAGTGCACTGCATTTGGGAATAGCCAATGCAAATATCAGAAAACAGACATAAAATATTCTTAATTTGCAGAAGGAAAATACAGTGGAATTTGCTTGATAGTCTCCATTCTACCTTTAGTGAGCATTTTGTTTGTCTAATAGGATCACTGGCAGCATTCCTCATCTTACAATAATCCTAAAAGCATGCCGAAAAAGCAAAAACATAATCAATACAAAGATACATTAGCTATATCTTATTGTGGCTATGAATGTCATTATGTTTTCTCAGAAATGGCACTTTTTGAACTGTATTGATATGCAAGATGGTTTCCGATAAAATATATCCTCAGAAACAGGCAGCTGTGGTAAAAGTAGCAGGCAGCATAATTCAAAGAATCTGATTCGGCGTTGGGATGTAAACATGTGTGAGATCTGCTCTCTTTCCTGTCAAAAATATTTTATGTCACTTTCATTTTTTAGTCAGTTTCTCTGTTGGAAATCTGGGGATAAGGAATGTGTGGATTTGCTCATGCAAATGTTCTGAGAAAAGGACAGTGAATATTTATTATGCAATAGAGAAATTCTGAGGGCTATACTTCTCATTTGGCATAATCAATGAGTATGTAAACAAATAAAGAGTTTAGAATATTTAAAAATATATAAAAGCAATGTTAAGGGCCAAAATTATGATCATAAATCTATTGATACCTATATTTAAAACCACTAATGTCAGAAAGTTATAGTTACCTTGCATATCTAACATATTATATCTGTCTATATATGTTGTTGTAGCTCTATCATCCTTTACGCTAATCTATATCTTCTTGAAATAAAGATATTTTGCAGTACTGTCATATAAGGTCTGTCATGGTACACAGCAGATACATCAGTTTTCTGGTTCCTTTTCTCTCTTACAGCATCCTAATCAGCCTAATTAAAGCTTAGTTCATTTGAAATCTCAGATGGCAATTTGTTTAACTCTATCCCACTGTGGTCTTTTTATAAAGAGAATTAAATTTGATCTTCTGACAGCAATTATTAAATGATCCCAACTGGCCCCAATTAAGACACATGGCTCACAGGCCTCAAAATCCAATAAAGTGCCAATCCCTGTCTTTCACATGTTCTTTACCTTATTTTATTTTTTTAAAGCCAAATAAGCTCATGTTAGCAAGAACAACTGAATGTTATTTGTAGATTATTTCAAGATAAAATGCATCACTTTACTTTCACCCACATTCTGAAGTAGGTACAACACATTCAAAATCATAATTTTGACACCTGTCTCTAATTCAATTCACCTATCTTTAATGATCTTCACTGTGCTGCATATGACCTACATACGCTCACTTGTAAAATACTGCTGACAACAAGCAGTGACTAAAGAAACATATTAAATATCCTTGGTCTGAGTTCTGCACTGCTTACAATTCTCCTTATAGTAATACATCTCTTCTGTAGGCATTTCCACTTGGTTGTCACCTCTCCACTGCAGAAATTCAGGGGAATATATGTTCATGTAAATTCTGAGGTTAACCTTTTTTTACCTCTAATTTCTGATCTAATTTTTCCACACATGTGCAGTGATAATCTGGGAGGAAATATTCCCATGATTTTACATAAAGGCAGGTAGCCCCAGGATTTGGAACTCATTGATTGTGTCGTACTCCAGGGAAATAGCTGAATTAAAACCACCCTCATGAGACTGAAGTAGCTTCCATACACATCTGGTTCTTGTTCTAAACTGTAACACCTGCTTGGAAATTGAACCTCCATCTTTTCTCTGAAGAACAAATGGGACAGATTTATCTAATGCCATTTGGTTTAGGTCAAAGCTGAGCCGTGTAGTGTTCTGCAAAATTAATTGCAATGTAATTGATACCGTTTGACACAGTTTTATGACCAGGCTATTCTCTCACTATTAAAATATATAAGATTGTATATTTCTGCACATTCACCTACGGCTTTGAGTAAATACAGCACACATGTTTTGTCTCAGTATTTCCAATGAATTACTGTATAAAATACAATAAGGTATCCAAGTGTCCTCAAAAGATTAAGTACGAAATAAAAAATGCAACAACTTCCATTGTGGTATTTTTTTTTCTGAATTTCCTTAATTTACATACTGGACATATGTAAGCATGATTTTCTTTAATATAAAAAAAGATAGAAAGACACTAACTTTCAATGCAAAATGTTCTTTATTAACAGGAAAATGTGCAAGTTTATGTAAAATACCATTAGACACATCTCCTGTTGAGCTGGGAAATACACTTTTTTGGTTTTGGTAAATATTTAAAAAGTTAAAGTGAGGCCAACCACTTCTCAAGTAAAATATATTTCTTTTCTTTTTTTTTTTTTTTTAACTTGCAAATATTATGTATAAGAATTTAAAAATATTGGCTCCAAAAAGCAGGCAGCATTTTTGCTTCTGGAAATACTATATGACACCAGTAAATTTGAATGCAATAAAGCTGAGAGAGAATTTCTAAAAAGGCATTGAAATTTCTGAATATTAAAAAAAATATTTCAGTATATTGTTAATTATTTATCATTGTATTCTAAGAATCACATTCAAGATATTAATTTTAGCTCTTTTGCTAAAACCAGCAGACCTTGTAACAGTTTTAGTGCAAAGAGCTGAAAATATCCTATGGAAAAAACTCAGTACAGAGATCAGATCAACCCAAATCCTGCCATTACTCAGCACTGCAGCGATGTGCAGATGTTTGTAGTGGTTTAAGGAGCCATGGGGGCTGGAAACTCTACATGCCCAACTCCAACATGATTGCAATTGAACCTCATCAAAGTAAGAGCTCATAATTTGTCACAGAAAACAGCCAATTAACATATGTTAGAAAAAAGCTCCCATAAAGATAATATATGATTAATGATCCAATGCAGCTGTCATAAATCAACTCTGCATTTTAAAAAGAAGTATTAGCCTGGGTTTCTGAATGTTTACACTGACAGTAGAGACTGTATTTTTAAAAAGCTGCAAAGAAGAAGCTCCTAGTAATACTGTGTCCTATGGTTTGGATTTAGAATTTTGAGAGACCCAGCACTTTTTGCAGTTCTGGCTGTTCTGCTATAAATAGTTAAGACCCTTGTCAAAATACAATGACTTTTTTGTTTTAGTGCTGATTTACAATGCAGACCTTCACTGTGAGTGAGGTGGCCTTCATTGATATACTTTGCTGTCAACACAATCCTCTGAAAACACAGCATCTCCTTATTGCTGCCAAAAATGCATTGTAAAGATATGCTGTGATCCTGGCTATTCAAATGCATAGCCCTAGTGAAACAGCACCCCAGCCAGTCCTGTTATTTCATATTTACAGTATTGAAAATGAAATCTGAACGCTGCCTGCAACCATAATTTTTATAAAGAGAAGGATTTAAAGTAGTTTACACACATATATGCACAGAAAGCACATTTGTTAGCATATATGCTAACCTGTTGCTTTATTAAGACAGAATACTGACTGTGATGGCTAATCTGAACAACTATCTTTACTCGTCATATTTTGCACAGCACTATTTTAATTCTTGAAACACTGCATAAATAAGCTGCTGTTTTTTCACAAAATATTACTCATTTTTCTTCCTGTTATTATTTAGGATCCCTGAAATGACTTGAATAGTACCTTTTTTGTATGTGTGTGCATATATGAGAGTGTGTTTGTTGTGACATGGTGTTGTAAAAGGAAGTGCTTCCTCTTTTCTGTTTAAAAGAGATCCTAAAAACCCAACGTTTTGAAACTCAGTAGTCTGACTGGACATTAGTCAATGTATTTTTAAAAGTACTTAATTCCTATTCAGTTATACATGGTCAAAAATGGACAAATTTTAGTTGGTGCTAACAAAGAACAATATAATGGCAATAGTAGAAGTGAAGTAAAATGAGATTACTTTTAAAATCCTTTCCTCGCCTTTAAAGTCCTTCAAGGATTCAGAAATGCTGTTTTCATTAATTTTACAGGCTGGAGTTTCTGTCATCAGCACAAAGTTAATTCTCTTAAACCAGAATTTGCTATATTGTTACTGAACATGTTACTGAAGCATGAATTCACAACCACTGAATTGGCTAAGACTTTTGAATATGCTAAAACTTAATATGCTGAGAGGTCAAAAAGAAAACCTAAGTGTTAAAAGCTACTCATGTGAGCAAGACTGTTTCAAAAAGATCAAAAGCACTGATATTTCTGAGCCATTTACATAGACCACATATGGATAATATTGTCATTCCTCACTATGTTGCATTGTAATAAAAAAATAATTATGAATCACTGCTCCTTTTGACCAAACATTGTGAGTGATATTAGGGTTATGCTGGCTTTTTTTTTTTTTCCCCTCAGGGGTGTGTTCATTCATTCCCAAGCAATCAGTAACATTTTTGATTAAGATCTCAGAAACAGCTGAATATCCCAAGGCTTCTCTACTACTGAAAATTCATGACTTTTACTGTCCCCAGTTAATGATAATAAACTATGCAGCCTCAAGCGAAAGAGATTAATTTCAATTTTGCAATGAATAGGAAAAAAAAAAAAAACTGGACAAAATGCATTCCATATCTACTAAATTGTTATGTTTGTAACAGAAAATTCACTTTTGGCTCTAGAGACAATTTGAGGTGAGTAATAGTATTCCAAGTGCAAAACAAGCAGTACTTTACAAATGATACAATAAACAAGAATCAGGTGAGAACTATGTATTTTTTCTTATACTTTTTTAGAATAAAACCACATTTTGGATAAGACTCAAGGTTAGTATGTCTTCCTGATTATAAATATGCTTTAAAATATTCTGCTAATGATAAGAGCAGAATAATTGAAATAAGTTTTTAATTGTATGGAAATATTGTGTCAGAGAGATTTCCTAGGTTGTAAACGTAAATTTCCTCTCTTTGTAGGTAATACAAAGATAATTTTACAATTAGGTCATGCATAAATGACCAGTAAATATCAGTGCACTGCTATTATCAGCATATTTTCCAAGAAAATGTATCAAATTGTGGTTTATTTATCACAATATCTGCAGGTAAGAAATCTCCAGCATTCTGTTTTATACATCAGATATAACAAATTATGCATGGTGAAACACTGTAAGTACATTCTTCCTGCTATCTACCCATATTGTGCTGCAAAACTGAAAACTATCTGGGTCAGTTACAGCTTCTACTAAATTGAAATGTCAACAGCATGCCATAACCTAATTCAAGATGTTTTTAAAATTATTTCAAAATCAGAATGTTTGCAAACAGAGTTCATGAAAATAATATCCCACTTCCTGATTGCTTCTGTGCGTATAGAATTCTGTTGGAATATTTCTATTGATTTTTATAAGCTGAAACTTTGGAAAAAAGTTGAGAAATATTGTATTAAATCCCAAGATCACTTTAATATCAAAGCTGCAGACTCTTAAGTGGCCTTAACCCACACATGTCTATGGCATTATCCCATTTAAATGAATGAAAAATATGCTGATGCTTCTCAGTCCCTCCAATAAGTCCAGTGGTTGGCTCTGGAGAGGAGAAAGGCTCTAAATCCTCACAGATTACAGCAGTGTTATACAGTAATGAAGCATCACAAAAATTAAGCACAAAGCATTCAAATAGAAATATTCATCATCATCCTCTTACTCTCCATGTGCCATGTTAATACAAAAGTTCTACTCCTGTTACTTAGAGATGAACACTGAAGAATTAAAAGGCTCCATTCTGCAATTTTGCTTGAAACAACTATAAAATACTTTGAATGTATTCAAGAATAAAATAGGAATTTAACAATTACAGCTTTTGCTGTTAAAATTCCTGAATTACTGAGAATTTTGGGATGAAGTTACTGGGATACTTTGGATACTATAAAGTAATTTTAATCATCCAATATTTTCCCATACCAGCCCATGGATTTACTTTTGAACACTAGCACCATGGGACAAGAACTAGCTGATTTATTTCCCATATTAGAAGGTCTTGTTTCTCAGTTGTCATTTTTGCCTTGACTCCAATAGATGGAAGCAAATCTCTTGCTGGCTTGTAAAGTTTAGTGTGGTTTTAGGGCTGTTTTTTCAGGTTGAAGTATTGAAGTATTTGCTTTTTTTTTTTTTTTTTTTTTGTGTTATCTGTTATCCTTTGATGTTCGATTCCCAGATAATTTGTTCCAGTTCACAGAGCAGTTTCCTCAGATGAGAACCATGTGTTAGAACGTCTGTAGCTCCTGCTGAAATTTCTTGCAGGGATAAATAGAGAGTGCAGCAAATCTACATGAGGTTGTTTCTGGAAATCCTGCTACTGCAGGTATGAATTCAGGTGTGTACAGACTGGTAGTTGTCTTTCTTACTGTACAATATCTTGTCGGCTAAAAAAGCATGGAAACAACAATGTGCATTCTTTTTCAAATTTGGTTAAACCACTGCATCACCCATTTCCCTTCATCAGTCAAATATGCACTGATCATGATGTAGAGTGTCATGTCCATGGTAGCATGGTTTTAGTCAGATTTAAAGTACAAAGTTTTAAAACCAAAGCTCACTCTGCTCAGCCTGGCTCATCTGATAAAAAAGCAGAAGAACAGCAAGAACAGAGAGTCTGACACTACCTGGAACAGACTGTAAGGATACATTCAAAATTAAGCAGGACTTGCACCTGCCACTGACAAAGCATATTCTGCATCTAGACAGATATGCATACCAGAGAGTAGTAATTGCTGGTTTCATAAACCATAAGTTTATAACTGCCATATAAAATGGGGAGATTAAATGTTCATCTTTGTAAGACTTGTCAACCTCAATCAAAGAGGTGTCGAATGCTCTTAAACTGTATGGTGTATGGTCACCCTGATCAATGAAAAAGACACTTACCCAAGTTGCTAAAATCAAACCAGCATGTGCTGTGATCCTGTTGATTCTCACAAGCTAATCAGGGTCAATCAGGGTCAGATTTATGTATTGCAAATTCTTTAGGACAGAACAATATCTTCCTATAAACTCCAACAGTACAAAGAATAACAGGTTAAATAATGGACCTCCAGTCATAAGACTCCACACCCGTAGAGGTAATAAATACATTTCAATCAATGATGTTTTGAAGGCACTATGCTACCAGAAATGAATGTGTTACTAAAGAATTACAACCAAGATCCTGATTACTGGGAATGTTAAAGATACCAAAAAAATTCTATAATGATTTTCATATGCCTAACATCCTGGCCAAATTCCATCCTGGATCATTGTTCTGCTATACAAATTGTAGTGCAGCTGAAGAAGAAACTCTTTGCTTTTTGGTTTATATAGATTTCATAATATTTTGTCCTGTTTGGTATTAACACTTCACCATGGCTCTACTTTCAGAATCAGTTGTGTAGAGGCCTATTTAATATGCAGTTACAGAGCTTTTATATTAATAGGAATTTCACTTATCTGAAGTGAGCAAAGCCTTTCTCTTTTATTGTCTAGTAAAGTAACACAGAACAAAATATGCTTATAAGAACTTACTTTCAAATTAATGAAGATTAATGAAGACATGAACTTTTTGCATCCACCTTTCCTTGACAATTAAATTAATATCTACATTCTGATAAAACTGATTACAGTATGGAGTTTTTGGAAATACCAACTTATGGATGACTATAACAATACCACGAAAGAAAACAATGGATTAAACCTGGAGGAATGACAATACTTCGTTCTTGAGCATTGTCTGAATAAACCTAAATTGTCTTTCCAAGGCTGAGTCTCTGTACAGTTTTGTCAAATACCAACATTGATTTTGAGTACATTTTAAATGTTTGATGCTTCTTATGCCTGAAACATATAGCCTGTAATTAATCAAATTAATCTTCATTTTCCAAGGTACAGGTGGCAGATTTCGCTCATATAAAATAATTCACCATTACATTTTGGATTCTGGTTTGCTGTCAAATCTGTATGAGAATGTAGTAATATATTTTCTTATATTTTTATGTAGTTTTCTCCCTAGATTTTGGCCACCTTTCAAATGAAATGTGTTAAACTTTCTACTTGACAGGGTCAAAATCATTCTGGTGTACAGTAAGACCTAAAATTACATGGAAACAGGGTATATTTTGAGCCTAGTCTCACTAAAAGAAAAGTAAGTTGTGAAAAATATGGTACAACATACTTAGTACATTACGATCATTAGTAACAAATTACATGCATTTTAGTCAATTTCTATTGTGAGATTGATTTTTATAAGTATTATAAACTCTGATTCTTTGGTAAGTCCACAGTGAATATTCACATAAAATGTCACATTGGTTTTGACTATTGCTAGACATTTTACATTTTACTGCAGAAAGTAGACCCAGTGTTACAGCTGTGGGCTTTGTAGCTGTATAGAAGGATTACATGTCATGCATATTATGAAAGCAAGATGTGTGAAGGGTAAATATGTCCATTGCATAGAAATAATGGCTCATCTCAACAGTGTTGTGCACCTGTTGGAGTGTGCAGTGACTTTTTATTCTTCCCTGTTCATGGAATAATGATTGTAATAAGTGATTTAGTTCTACATCCTTTTTCTCTTCTGTCAGCTAGGAAAAAATGAAAAAATTCTTAGTTTGCATTTTAGGAGGGACTGTGTAATCTCTCTAACTGAAAATCTGATAATAGTGTAGTATAACATTTTGCTCTTGCTGTCTTCAGTAAGTCTAAGATTTTTAAAGTTTAGCACAGCCCTTCAGAAAATACTGAAGTTCATTTTTAATCTCTTACTGCTTATCAGTGATTTGATCTGAGATTATGAAGCAGATTGATACCTTGATCATATTACAGCTTGAAGTCTCTGGTCTGACTTTTTGCCTCTATACACGTGTATCTTATTTCCCTTTTGAGGTCCTTAAAAGATAAATACATTAGCTACATAAAATGAAAGAGAAAGGAAAAACACTTTGAAAATGTGTAATAATGTTCCAATTTTGCATATATTTTAAGTAAAACTGGAGGTTAAATGAATATTACATGTTGAAGAGATGTCCTAAAGAGATGAAGCTTCCATTAGAATAAAAACCATAGAACTTTAAGAAATCAAACAGCTTTGATCTATTCAATCATCTGACTTTTCTGGTGTATCTGAGTACATCTTAGTATCTGAAATCATGTCAATGCTCATGGCACCCCTTCTTTTATCCAACCTTCTCTGGTTGTAGTAGTGTGTTTCCTTTGATAAAGGGGAAAAGTTCATCATTTTAGTTCATCTTAAATAGACTAAAAATATGTCCCTGATGGCATATTGTTAATTCTAATGCAATATTCCATCTTTAGATCACTAAGCAATACAATCTGAACATGTCAAAATTAATGACAGAAAAAGACTTCAGAAGTAGCCTTCACTTATGCACTTCATCAAGTCTAAGTGTACTACAATGAGGACTGAGATCTAACGAGAAAGAGGGAATTTAAAGTCCTGGGCAAACACTAGTCCAAATACATTTGCTCAAGATATGAAGAAAAAAGAAAATATGTATTGGTTAAAGGAATGGCTTTTTTGTGTCTAATATATTAGAGAAATTCTTAAAATTCAACCTCTCATAAAGATGATTTGTGCAATGCTGCCAAGGTAAGGATCAGGCTGGGTTATCAGTCACAGACTGGTAAGTACCAGACAAGCAAGATAAACCGTCTTTTTCTCCTTTCTGTACTGCCTAATGGCCAGTTTCTAACTGCATGCTGAAAAACAGGTAATCAAGCAACATTTTCCCTCAAGTCTGCGATAAATTTTGCATTCTGACACACTTCTTTCTTAGTTGTATAAATTCATGCAAATGTAAGGCATAAATAGCAGAAAAATTACCTAAGTATTCAAACAAGAGGGAAAAATAATATAAAATATTGTCATTCTTTAAGGATACCCTTTAGTGACCTCAGTGTGAGTCTTCTTCTAGAACAAAGCTGCAACCAGCATTGAAACACATTATCTATTATTGAATGTAGTAGTTTTACACTTCTGATTTTCAGCAGTGTTTTGGAGAACACTGAAACAGAGGAATGTAATGATTAGCAATGATCTGTAAAATGTGCTGTATATCTTCCCCAGTAACTGATCAATATTCTCACTGTGAACATCGGATATAGCATGACTAAGAAAAGTAGAAGGTTAATACTGGTTATTCAATCCCTGAACTGTAACAGAGCTAAATACTAAGTACTAAGAGCTAAGTACTTTGAATAAAAATACATTAACACACTTCTTTTACCATTTTGTATCTAGGGAGAATAAATCATAAACAAAAGAATGCATAGTATTCCATGATGCCACAATAAAGTTTGCTCATAGGAACCAGTGCTATTAAAAACACCACATTCTGATAAGATTGTGGTTCAAGGCTTAATGATTAAGTTACCCCGAAGACTATCCAGTAATGAGGATTTATAAATTCCCAGCTTAATGATATGTAATACTTTTAGATTCTTTCAAGAGTTATTCGGGCTAAAATCTTCCTTGCCATTGACATTGACCATAATCCATAATGGAAGACTACTAAAATAACAAGACAAAAAAAAAATCAGTTGAAAAACTCTTCAATTTGCTAATCTTACAGAGTAAGGAGTTTGCACAGAAGTAAAATTTAGGAAGATCTAAATGTAATGAAGTCAACTTCAGGTACGCATGTCAACTTCCTCCACTTCAGAGTTTTTTTTCCCTGAAATTAACTAATTTGTAAAATTTGATGTAAAAAGAAGAAACCATCCACCAACAACTGGTTTTTCCACTTCAGACTAGCTTTCATTTTGTAATAACACAGTTTAGAAAATATTCTGAATTGTGTTCATTTAAATCAGATTATTTTAGAAACTTGCACTCATGAGATAGTGTAAAATTCAAAGGATTTAAAATCATTTAAGAAGATACCATCACACCAAACCATTAAGCAAAGTCTTAATGGGGCAGCATTTTACTTGATGAAATTAATTGTGGCATTGGTACAACATCCAGAAATAGTAAACTTGAACAAATGCTTAAGTCTTCGTAGTACTATGACTTGTAGCCCCAAACCTACAAGCATGAATGTGTATGCCTAATTTGAAGCAATTGAATAGTTTGCTGAGGGCTGCAGAACTCTTTTTGTACCTAAGATTAATTACATATGTAATGATTAATATGAATCAAATCACAGATGTTGTTACTGTACCCCTATAAGTCAAGCAAGCCAATAAGAATCTGAAATTAATGAGTATGTGAGAGATGAAAAAACAAATCCTTCATGCAGTTAACATGGATTCAAATTTTGTGCATCTAAATACAGTTCTATATTTAGGTGAAAGGGGGTAGTATCAGTGCATGGAACAGTATTTAGGGCAACTTAGTAAAAAGTGTCCAAACAACTTCCATAACTCATTTCAGATTATAAATTATTAGACTGAAATTTCAGATATGAACCAGAAGAAAATAGATTATGTCTTGTACAAAGTACTTCATGGATGCCCACAAGTACAGAATCCATTTGACCTCACTGAAGCCATTAATATTTGGCATCTAGTCTAAGCTTCTTCAAACATAACCTTATTAATTTATCATCAATGAGGAAAATTAAGAAACATACTAACATAGCTGTTAACATCTCACCATAATTACAAGACCAATAATAGAAATAATAAGATGCACAGCAAGACAAGTAGACAAGAGGATTCCTTTCCATCTACAGCATTGTACAGCTGAAGTCTACTGACTTACAATGAACAATAGGAAGAAGAAAGGGATAATTCCCTGTAAAGAAGAGGAATAAATATTCAAGTACAAGTTTTAGAATTACATTAAATGTAAAAACAGCCTATGTATTATTTAGTAAGCAATCATGTTGACATAATGTTTATGTTAGCGCAAAAATGTTCATACTCTTGACATGAAACATGAAACACCATTAAGAAGTCACTATCCATAACTATATCAGTAGTATGCTTAGGGAAAAATAAAATTTGAAGGGAAATAAGGGGAAAAGAAAACTTGACAGAACAACTCCAAGTACTACTGAGAGGGACTGGAATAAATACAGTCCGAATAGAAATTACACTGAACAATAAGAAAGATGTTTTAAAAAATAGACAAGAATGTATATTTAATTTTAATGTTTTCTGATAAGTATATATGATTCAAGACAGATTTCCTGGGGAAGTTCCTCACCTGAAGGCCTATCTTGGCAAAGGACATAATTTGCCAACCTAAGATGTGATGCTGAGATTCCTAAAATATGCTGTGGAGGTGGTTATATCTATCAATATGATATTTGTGGAGCACTTTTTGAAAATAGCCATGATCTTAACCATTAAGGATTTCAAAACTAAGGCAGCAAACTTTAAAATCAAACAGCTACTTCACAGCAGAAAAGTAAATGACTGAACGTACAGGGCAGAGCATTGTACTTGCTCAAGACAGGATGGGAGTGTGTCACTGCATTCTAAACTGGCTGAGAGTGACAGAGCTGAGCTGCTGGAAGCCTTTCTAAGAGGGAATTACAATAATCCTCTCCATCAAAAGGGCATATGCTGCTGCTGCTATTAGGTCATCACAGGATAAATAAGGGTACTGTCTGCATCAAGCACACCACTGGACAGACATTTTTCAATCTCATTCACTGCAGAAATATCCACAAAGGAAAGGGGGATGAACTGGGTAAGAAATTTTTACTACAATTTCTTACTGCTTTCAAATCCCCAAATCAGATTGTAGTGATGTGCAAAAAGAGAGAGAAATCTCCTAAAGAAAACAAATACATGCTGGTAAGATTTGTGCTTTTGCTGTGGCCAAAGCAGAGATAGCTGACAATATGCCCCCTTTCACCTGGCCTATGTGAAAAGAAGAGCTACATTTGTGGAATCCTTTTGGGCGAGAGTCACCCAGCTCCGTATCACTCAAACTGGGACAAAATCTTTGATCTTTAACATTCCTGCAATATCCATGAGCGCTCACTTCATGACATGATTTTGGTGTCTGCTAAACTAACCTTGAATGTCAGCATTTTATCATTACTCTGACAGCCTGCACCACAAAATTGTTGATTCTTCCAGAATCCCAGAATACTTAAGGTTGGAAAGGGCCTCTGGAGATCATCTACTTCAACTCCCTCATGTAAGCAGGAGAATTAGCATTTGATTTTTTCATGCTTGGGCAAACTAAGATTTTCTTGGATTTACACATGTTGAATTGGCCTATAAACTGAAAAATACCTTGTAAGTTACAGCACACAAAACCTGCTTGTGTTCATAAATAATGAAAAACTTAAATATGCATATAAATTAACATGTCAGGGAGTTTGGTTCATCAAAGTGAATTAAGGTAAAAAAATATTACATGCATCTTTAAAACATTTTTTGTAAATGTTACATTTTGAAAGAATATCAGATTGTTCACATTATCCATGAATTATTAGTATTAAAAGTATTAAAATTTAAGCACCTATCAGCACCCTATGAACATTAAGTAACTTTCTTAAAAGAGAAAGCTTATGTATACAGTTTATGAAACCTCTGGTAGCATGATTATCAAAAGTAACAGCTTGTACTCTTGTAGCCTGACTCAATTTGAAAGAAAGTTCGTAATGGAGTGGGGGAATTAGCTGATGAACTTCTGTCAACTATAGCAATAGCCTTCATGAATAATTCAATATCTGCCCCATCCCCTCTTATGTCTCAACAGACTAACAGCTGCAGCTCTCAAATGACAAGTGTTATTTTTTTGAAGCTTCTGAAAAGAATACACTGATTATAAAATAATGTATATAATAAATTTTCTTTCTCTCTTTTTCACTTATAGACACTGGTGACATTTTACAGCAGAAGTAGAAATTATCAAATGGAATTTTTGCAGTTATGCAGCAGGTCTACAGAACCAGATGGGAAAAGAATTCAAGTCTTCTACTAAAAGTTTGGTCCTTTATCTTAACACAGCCACACAATATATTCATATTACTGTGTCCCTGAAACCTCATTTAGATCAGCTTTGTGCATGTGCAAGCTATGAAATTGCACTTTCATAACACCTATGGCTTCATGCAGACAGGAAGAAACTTTCTGGTCTGGGGTTTGAGAATCTAAAGTTTTCTGTAATGTGTTGTGTGAAAACTTCACACTTAAAGATGCCACAAAATAGAACATGTTTGGTGAATATTCTGATATGGAAAAGGGTTTCTCTTGTGCTAGCAAGACTTCAGTAAATGGAAGAGGCTTAAGGAGATAGTAACGCAAGTTTCCTTGTACAACGAAGCCTGTACCACTAGTCCAGTTTTAAGAAGAGAAATTGCTTTCACAGAATATCTTCTCACACTTCAATTCAGAATAGAAATAGTACAAATCTGCTTATATATTTGGTAATGAAACCAAAACAAGACAAATTTTACTCATTCAGAAAAAGACCTTCCACAGTCACCAGGCCTTGTTGCTTAAAGGAAGAGATCTCTCAGAAAAGTTTGTATAAACAAGTTGACTATTTTTCAGTGTTATTATGTAATAGTGGTATTTAAGGAAGGAAAATAATAGCTTAATATAATGCTGAAATAGCTACAGTTGCCTGGTTTTCTGAGAAGCTACTATGTGCAGAAGTTCTGACTGAAACCTGTAGTGGACAAAATATTTTTGATGATACAAACTTGCTGCTTTGCCTTTTATTTTTCTTACTATTTTAAAATATAGAATATTTCTGTCCATAATACAGCTTCTGCTTATAGGAAGTGTGTGCTATGCACAAGAGAAGAAAAACTCTTCTATGCATGCCCTATATAGATAACAATGATAAAAATTAAGGAAGTATTGAAGATTTGAAAGTGATCCTGTTGACCAGAGATTACATGTTCCTTAAACATCTGCTTTACCTTCTTGTAATGAACTGTTTCTTTTGTCAGCTCCAGAAATGCCCTGGCTCTTCTCATTCAACAAAATGGCAGGATCTTTCAGTGCTTCAATTGCCCAGTGGGTCTGATATAGACCTGACTTTAACTGGGATGCACATTGAGTGTTTGAATAAGAGCTTTCTTGCCTGGAATTTTTCTAACAACATACTGAAGAGAGAGGTTTCATTTTATAACATCAAATGTATATTTTCTACACAATAGAATCTACACAATCAGAAAGATATATGTTATGTTTTCACCTACTTACATTTGATATTTTTGCACTTAAGTTTTCAAACAAACTAAAGTGGAATTATAAGATGTTCAAAACAACAAAGCCATCTGTCCATTTTTACATTTTTTTGATAACAGAAATAAAAAACTGGAACAGTTACGGAGACAGTGTATTTGCAAGCTTAATGACACTGCCAATTAAAAAAAATTTAAATGGTATTAATAGCTTTGTCAATTAAGCTCAATATAAGATCATTTAGAAGTGTTACCATGAAAGATCTGCTTTGTTGTCAGTAGTATTAACACTGCTTAACATGCTTAAATTTTCTGAATAATGCAGAAAAGGACACTCAAAATTACAGTATTTTTCTTCAAAATAATACCTTTAAAATTAAAGCACTGTCTATATTTTTGCCAATGACACAACTTCTGAGATTTAAGCAGGTGTAGCATGACTGTACACCACAGGAATTCTGTGCACTGTGTAAGAGTCAGTGGTCAGCTCTGTCTCCATCCAGACAGTCCCCTTCTCTCTTAAACTGTATATAAGTATAATTTTTTCTTGAGTAATGTGTTTGTCCTGCATTCACAGGCAAACAGATTAAAAAAGGATATGTGTATTTTTATAAAGAAAAAAAATCCCCATACAAACAGTGCTTTCACCAGGGGCAGTACTAGCTCAAGCTATCATTACTGGTGAAGAACCACACTCTATGAATAATACATTTTTGAGGCCAGCTCACATCACAAAAATAGGTTGTTTCTGCTCATGAAAAGTCCACATCTAGCATTATACAGGGAAAAAATCTGCTTCAGCCAACTAGAGAGGGTGATTCTCCCATTGGAAGCATGCTACTGGCAAGGTACTGGAAAGTATTTTCATGGGAAAATGCCCCAACTGTTCTACTTCCTTAACAGCAAGAAAATGTAGTTGTATAATATTAATTATATCTTAATTTTCCTGTGTATAATCATACATACAACTGATACCTTTAATGATATCTTCAAATTATTTATGTTACTGTTGAAGTGTAAGATGGAAATATATACAGGATTTACTAACCTGTTCTATATATTGGGTTATCTGAAGATACACAGATATCTGCATACTATCACTTAAGTATCAATGTTTATTCCTGAAACATTACTGGGAGACTGAAAATACTAATCCCTATTCAGTAGTGATGAAAATAAATTAAATACAAAACTTCATGTAAATTAAAAGCTGCAGCACCTGTGAAAAAGCAGCTCTCAGCCTATTGCATTTCTGCTAATCATTTGACCAGTTCTCTTATGATTTCGTTTCTTTCTTTGTTTTCTGTGGAAAGTTATCAGCTATGTAAAATGAAAAAAAAAAAAAAAACCTGAAACACCCTCTTTATTTCATATCTTCTTACTTGTTAGATATCTACATCTGAGATATGCACCGATGTTTGAAACTGAATCTGAAACTGCTTAACATTCAGAATAAAGTTCTGTATAGAAAGTCTTCAGCTTTGGAATTTATCATCTAATTTGTCCACTTTGGATGTGTATAAATTTAATCTTTTTTACCATATCAGATTCCATATAGGATCATAAAATACCAGGCAAATGGCGTTGAGATTCTGTTGTTTAGCATTCAGATCTAAAAGCAATGTATTGTTGTACTAAGCTGCAATTAATTTTATAGGCTTTCTAAATTATAATTTTTTTGGAGGGGGGGAGGTTTTTTTGTTTGTTTTTTTTTGTTTTAAATAAAGGAACCATAATCAATATGCTTAAATTTTAAAAACATCAAGGTTGACAGGTGATATAATGAGAAAATGTTACATTCTAAAGTCTTTCATTTGGTCTTTACCATCTTTCCTGACACTTTGGAGAAGTATCAATTCTCAATATTGGGATATAAATTTTACTCTTTTAGAAATTTATTAAATTATCCCTTTCACTTCTCACTGCCCAAACAACTAAGAGGTGTGTTGCAATCTTAGTCTTAAAACGGTAATAGCTAAGTGGTAGCCATATTTCTGGAGTTAAACTGAGACTAGAAATCAAGACATAGAGATAGTAAAAGAAATCATCTGAGGATCCTATTTTCTCTGTCTGCTTTTTACATTATATGTGATAACTGATACACTGATGCTATTTGTCTCCTAGAAATACCCACATTAACAAATCCCATCCTAAAGTAATTTTAGGATTAATTAAAAAGTTGAAATTATTTCCAGAAACCTTGAAGGTCTAGCTTGTAATAGACCTCTCCAAGAACACTCTCCCCAAAAAACATACAAATTAAAAACATTATAATGAAAAACAGGGGTTACAGTCATCTTTTAATTCAATCTGTCAATAAAATCTAGGAAAAATATGTTTAGTATTCTTACATTTATTTTTTTGATACCAAAATATGCCAACAGATATAAAAGGAAATATAATGAACCCACTAAAAATTACTATATTTTTAACCCATAATACAGAGGATTTTAAGTCTAGATCAATGGAAGAAACATTTTCATTTTATATAGTAACTGTATATATATAGAGAAAGAGCACCACATGTTTATGGACTGATTATTTTTATGAGGTCTAATTGAAAAGACATTTTGACAGTTTTATTTACAATTTAAGGCATACCCAGCAGCATGCAATCATAGTTTGAAAACCATACATATCTGTATAAAAAGCACACACACACACACACACACACACACACACGTGTGCATATATATATATATATATATACATGAACATCGGTATAAATATATGCACATAACCAAAATAAACAATTTTACATAAAAACCACAAGCCTAGTTAATGTCAGTCTACCACTGTTGCATATTTCCAGATAGCTTTTTAAACATAATAATCTATCAATGATACAAAATCTGCACCTAGTTGAGGGACAACAATGTGAATTCAGAGTTGTAAGTCTATAAAGGCATTTCCCAAAATAAAATAGTGTTTAAAAATAAATCCTAAAAATATAGATAAAATTTATTTAAATATCTTTAATTTATGTTAATGTGTGTATGCAGATATTTCAAAGCCAGCCAAGACACTAGGCTCACTAAATTAATTTTCAGTTTGGGGAATTAACAGAGATTCTTTTCCTTTTAACTGTAGAATAAAAAAGAAAAAAAAAAAAAAAAAAAGAAAGCCAGAGCCATCAACCCATCCGAACAAAGTACAGTTCAAAGGGAAAAGTTAGGAAATATCAGCTTGTAAAACAAATTCTGTTTTTTAATAAACATGTAGAATACCTATACATATTTAATATTAGCATTTTTTTTTCATGGCTTATGCTGTAAACTTTGTAGCCCAGTGTGGAAACTGCTGTTGTCACCCCTGCCTTCACTGGGATGGAGGTAGAAAGCAGCAAAAAAGGAAAACAAAATTTGAGCTATTGATTAATTTTTTCTTTGGCGAAGACAGTGAAAACACCCCATCACCTAATAAACAGTGTTTTTCTGGTTAGATAACTTCCATAAAGTTTAATTACTTAAGCCAAGTCTTCCTTTTGAACACTGGGAAGAAAGGCAAGACATTCATAATAGCAAAAAAAATCTTCATTTCTTTCCATCTACTTTCTTTTTTATTATCCTGTTTGTTCAAGCTGTTAAGGCTAAAGGTAGAGCCATTCATTAATGCATGTTTGAACAGCATCATGCACAAGCCCTAAGCTATGTTAGGACCTGTTACCACAATATCACAATAAGTGAGGCTTATTGTGATTAAGGCTTAGAGTTTTTATTCTGTAGACAATAAAGTCAAAAATTTCAATTTTTGATTTGTTTCTATTCAGCCTCTTACTGCCTATAACTTCGCATGAGAAGAAACATGTTATTCCCGTATACAAAATCCTTTTGTATAATTCATATATATTCAGGATACTTAAGAATGCACGTCTTTGGATGACGCAGATTATTTATAAACTGGAAAATTTGTATTTATATTATAAAATTTCAAAGAAATATTATAATATTGTCTAAAATAGTTGGGAATACTACATTTATTCCTGAATGTCCAGAATTACTGCCACCACTTGAAACTGAGGTCTGTCAACATTCTGTGGTGATTTCTGTATACATATAATTGGCAAATTTTAACTTTACAAAGTAAGAATTAAAAAAGAAAGCTAAGATGTTAAATAAACACCCTGTTTAACCCAATGCAAAGTAGCCTGGATAAAATCCTAAGACTAAATAATATGTAAAAAACCCAAAAAGAATTAATTTCTCCTCAGTTACTTAGAAAAGAGAATCCTGTATAAGTGACTACAGCAGCATGTTCTGCCACACTTTTTTCATAAACTGAGCCCTGTCAATGACAGCAAAACAGATTGTGTGCATCTGCTGGGAATGAGCCAGATGACAGTGGAAGAAACACACATGGATACCTTGGCACAACTACTAAAGAAGAAAAATGGACAGAAAGAAGCAGAAAGTTCTAAACTTTAATTAAAATGGATTTCTAGCAAAAGTGAAGTTATCTAAGAGTCTGTTCCTTTGCTTTAGACTGTAACTCTCTAAAAGCCACAACATATTTATAGTCTACATTGCCTTGTTTACTCCCCATGGTACTCATATGGACACTGTTACCACAGTGCCTGGGTCACACGGAATTTGCCTCAAGGAAATACCATCTCATTGTACAGACAGGGAATTGATGCATGAGCAAAGTGAAATCCTCACAGTCATCTAAAAGAGGTTCTGGAAGAGTTGATTGACACTGCCCAAGTCCAAGCTGCCATCACAAACACTAGAATATCCTTCCTCTGCTTAGCTATGCTCTCAGACAAAAGTAGCCTAAAATTATACCTAAAATCAATACTAACCAAATAATCTGCTAGTACTCTAGCAGTACAGGACATGGGCATCTCACAAGTTGAATTAGCATAAATGGTGATTGAGTCAGCTTTGCTATTGCTGCTTGCATCTTCTCAAGTTTCACTTGAGTATATGGAAGATATTGAATATATGGATTGAGAATCCGAGATGGCTCTAAAAAGAAGGAAGTGAGTTACAGTTGTCAGTACAGAACTGCCACGACAAATAGTGGTAACTATCTATTCTCACATAAAAGGAGAACCCAATCATCAGTAATAGTAAAAAGCACTCACCATCTATTAACTCATCATGGCACCAGAACTGCATGCTTAATCTCAGGAAAGAATTCAGAAATTCTGATGAGTCTGTAAAATCTTTTTTAAGCTGTAAAGTAATTTACATTGTTTCCCTTTTGGTTAATTGAAGATAAATTAAATACTTGAAGGCAGACCAAATAAGCTCGCTCCTTCCTTCCTTCCTTCCTTCCTTCCTTCCTTCCTTCCTTCCTTCCTTCCTTCCTTCCAAACTTCCAAACTTCCAAACTTCCAAACTTCCAAACTTCCAAACTTCCAAACTTCCAAACTTCCTTCCAAACTTCCAAACTTCCAAACTTCCTTCCAAACTTCCTTTCCACAACTTCTGCAACTTCCTTCCTCCCTCTCCCTCCCTCCCTCCCTCCCTCCCTCCCTCCCTCCCTCCCTCCCTCCATTTTTTAAGAAAATATTGTTCCAGTAACAAGGACATACAACCTTGCTGAATTTTGTCATGATGTTTTACATACTTTTGTCCTATACATCAGGAATAAAGTTGGACTGCCAGCTGAGTAAAGATTCATATACCATATAATGGTCTGAGCAGTTTAAGTAATCTGGAGTACCTGGAAGTCTCATGAGGCCAGTAGTCTCAGCCTGTATATATTCCATCTACAGTGATTATTTGGTACTCTGAAAGTGCATCAGAATCACATTAGAAAAATGGAATTATTTGGACTTTGTGAAACCCATACAGATCATTGCATAATACAATTAACATCTAGCCGACAGAAGCTGAGGTATACTCTCCGAATCCAAAAACAGCTCTAGAAAAGCACAAAGTGTACCTTCACATTCCATCTCATTTCAGGATGTGTGAATGGCAAGCGCACACGTACACTCAAGAGGGACTTGGAAAACTGCTTAAGTCTGCTTAATGCTCTCGATCAAAAAAGTAGTACATCTGTATACATTCTTCCCAGGATGGTCCGGAAGAGAAGATAAGATCTTCTTTTGAAATGCTTTATTCAAATGATACCTTTGTTTCTAATGAGTCTGGAAAAAGAGTCAGAGGGAACTGAGAAAAAGAGGTGAATATTAACTAACAGCATGAATCCTGTATATAAAGCAGTTTTTAGCAGGTCATCAAGTCTGTGAAGTTATGCTAGAATACATGAGCAAAGGACATAGTGTCATATATCTACTTACATCTTAAATATTCTTAAATAAATACATTATTATATTTTGATGTAAGTTCTCTTCATGAGAAGAGATCAGAACTTCCAAATTATAATAAAAGAAAAGGCAAAAGCAGCATGTTTTTATGAGTAGCTTCAAGCTCTTGGATAAATACTAGTCAAGACAGAATATCAGCACAACTTTTTAACTGGAGTTAACTTTGCTTCATTAATTCAAGCATAATAAAGTGGTCACTAAATCATCATTCAACTCACACCCACATATTCAACAGGCACATTAAATATATAAGAAATTGGCTGAAGAGTCATGCATGCTAGGCCACAAGGTCTTTCCTAAAAGACCACCCAAGCTCTGGGTGTGAAGATGAGAGAGAACATGCAAAAAAAGGTTTTTTTGGAACTACTTTTTCTCTTATAGGTTTATGAAACACTCTTAGGTAGACTGAGAGATTTATCACACCATGGAGCTGTAATTCCTGTCTCAGCCAACCCATAATCAATTCGTTACTCACTTAACAGCATGCTCACTGTCCTCATATTCAAACATCTCTTCATGTTTCTAACTCCTATCCTAGATTTCAGAGCTTCATTAGGCATGGTATGTATCTCTTCAAAAGCAAACTCGAATGAATGAGGTCACTAAAAATTATGAAAGACTATCAAAGAGGTATTTATTATCTAGTTTTATGTATTTAGATGAATGGACTTGCAATTATAAAGGTAACGTATTATCTATCTTCTATCTAAGAACTATTTTCTTATATATTGTGTTTTATAAACTAAAATCAAACTTTTCAGACAATGCAATAGCAAAGATCACATGGAATTGGTTGTTTAAACTAGCTTAAGTTAAAACAGAAAGCTATATTACAGACTGGAAACAAAGGCTTGCATTTTTTGGTAGAAAAGATAAAAGAGATCAAGAGGTAAGGAACTACTTTCCTTACTCAATAGGTAAGGAAAATCCTTGTGATTTTAAAGAGGCCTTTTTGATATATCCACATTATATTTTGAATTTATATCTATCAAACATAGGAGTTGTATTTTTAAAACACTATTTACTTCATAGAGAAATCTTCTGATCCATTAGTGGAATAACTTCCTCTTTCTGATCTTATCTGAAAAACTGTAAAGCAAAAGGGGCGAATAAATACTTTTTTCCTGACTAGTCTCAAAATTACTTTTTATCAGAAATCTGTAGAAGCGTCCTGTTGGAGTAGTCAAAGAAGTGATGGTTTACAAGGTTAAAGTGGTGGTTAAAGGTTACAAGTGATGGATTACAAAGTTTTCTTGTAATCATATACATAAAAATGTGGTAGAACAGAGTGCTACTGTTTTACAGTGGCGATTTTTAGAGACTTGTAATGGAAAGCAGCTCAAGAAAATCATCATTTGTCCAGATACGTGACAAGTACTGCTCCTAAAAACAGAGCAGAATGTCTTTCTTTTTTGTTATGCCTCTTTGTTGCATGGCATATTGCTTCTTACTGTTCAATATTGATTTAAAAAAAGTTAAATAAAAACCACACCCTGCCTCCATTGAGAAATCCTTGCACCCTCAGTTATGTGTACTACTACATGATTAGAAACACAGGGAAATAATCCTAATAGCATAAAAAATATGATGCAAAAATAGTAATTTTTCTATTGTTTGCTTTTTATCTGTCATAATGATTTGCATTATGCCTATCACTGCATCACCTGTCATGCAATTTTTAAAAATAAGAAATTTCAGAAAATATAGCAGCTAGTAAGTATGCTTTCTAGATGACTGTTTTGCATGTCACCACTCAGTGTAATACTAAGCCTGTGACACTATCTACTGGAAGCATAACTGAACTAAATGCAAGGTTCTCAGTGAGGAACTGGAACACAACTGGAATACAACTGGAACATGTGTTGAAAATAGGTTTTCATTTTGCTTTGTCAATAACAATTTTTGGAAAACCCACAAAAATATTAGTCCAACTTGTATGCCAATATTACAGGAAATGTAGAAGATCATTCTTCTCTTTCTATCCGATGCACATTCTTTTTTATGGCAGCATCCACAATAAAATGGAAACACAGGATTCTGTTATTTTCTCTGTGAAGATACACAGATTTCTACCTACCAAGGATTTATAATTTCTAAAATTTGTCTATGTGTGTTTCAGATAAAGTTATAAATTTTGTACGCTACTGCATGATACATTTTCTGGCTCAGTATTTTGAAAAAAAAAGTGTCACAAAGAAAATTAGTAAGTATGCAAATTCACACATTTCATAGATTGCACTGGGGTCATAACATGGATTCTTTTCTCATTCTTCTGCTATATGTCCATCTTGTACACATAAACAAGATGAAGGGAAAACTGATGATTTCTCCAAGATGCTGTCAGCAAAATCAAATCAAATTTGTCTCATCAAATACTGTTCCAAAGATCTTTTCTTACAGCTATACAACATATTTCAATCAAGAATCAGTAAGACTACTGCCCTATGTCTGCAACAATTAAAGATTATTCACAGCAAGATTAATTATATACACTGCAACAGGTATTTTAAAGGAAAATATTCTGCAAGATTAAGGTTTTAAGTTTGACTAACATGTATTGTCCACTCTCCTTTTACCAAATAGACCATATCCACATTCTTCTAACCTCCCTAAAAGCCCTCCTCCTCTATTGCTGTTCTCCCACTTATCATACTCAGTATAAGTAGAAACACATTCAGGACACATAAAGCAGTCCTGAGGCTAAGTCTAGAGAACATACTGTCTCCTGCTGGTTTCACAGAATATCCCCAGACTATTAACATTTTTATAGTAGTTGTCTAGGCATTCCCATGGGATATGGCCATCAAAGCGAGTTCTTGGCAGTAAAATTCTGAGGCTAAAATGCCATGCTGAAGGGGACACATGGGCCAGCATTATAGCATGGTCAGAGAACGTCAGTGTCCTGTTGTTTGCCTACAATGCCCTCCCCTCCTAGCCTCTATTTTAGGGACAGCTTTTCCACCCAACTCCAATGAAATTATTTGAAACAGTGTTCGTTGAGAAGTCCGTATTGAATTTTTAAATGAAAAGTGCTGCATCAAACTTCTTACAGAGTGAATATGATCTGAAACATTATAATTTCTCTGATAATCCAACAATATCTAAACAAAAAATGCACTTTTATTTCAAATATAATGTCATATTGAATTTTTTTTCACTAGGGGGAAGAATTTTATTCAAAATCACACAACTGGCATATGCTTCTCTGTTACTTGGTTTTTTATATTAGTAAAATTAATGTTCCATGTGGATAGTGTTCTACAATTTGTGGACTTGTTCTGATGTGGTTTATAAACAATTTCACAAGCCTCCCTCCTTGCCCTTTGTACATACTTTGCTAACAGCTATTGATTGACTACTTAAAAGTAAATAGTGAAATTTAACTGAGCATGGTTTCCACAGGTGGCATGCATCCTATATCTATAAAAGCAAACATAAATAATATTGTTTCTAATTCAGTTCACTTACACTTTGAGATTACAGCATGAAAAATAAGAGATGGTAATATTTAAGGTGAATTCCTGCACTGGTATTTGGTTAATAATTTTTATGATAAACTTAATTTAATCAGTTATACAGTTGAAGAAATAAGAGTAAAATAAGACTTGTTAGATTTGAATGTAAGTTTCATATCAGCTTTATAACCTGGGAAAAGAAGGCAGAGGAGCTGTATGCCATCTGTTCAATTCTGTCCTTAATCTGTGGGCTGCCTTATGGTTACCTTAAATGAAGGAAGCAGATACTAACTGACTTCCAGGACCAGCTGTACTGGCCAAGATCTCTGGAGCTCTCTTCACTCAAGCTCTTGCAGGTTTCCAATATTGGGGAAGGTGCCAGAAGGCAGAAATAAGTACATCTACCCTGCTGGAGAAAGTGACTGCTGAAACACCTGTTCAGGTGATTACAAATGGGGCATAGTATATCAGACCTCACTGGTGGGATTACTGAATCCATATTGTGCCAGTGTATTCCATATAGGACTAAAATAATTCTCAGACAACTTGTCCAGAAATCTCTAAATCAGATTACACAAGTGTAGGCTGTAATTTAGATCTCTGCAATCTAAATGTATTTAGTTGTTTAAAAAAAAAAAAAAAAAAATCTGGGTGAGATTCTGTTTGGCAGTATTTCAGAGTATCAGTCCTATACTAGAAATGGCACAAAGATTCTTTTTTGCTACACTTCCCTCCATTTTTCTTCCACATTTTCTTTCTCTTCACAATGCAATTTGCAATGTCATATATCAGAAAATTCTATCAATAGCATGTTAGCTTTCCTCACAGAATAGCAGGTGTCATTTGCATACTTTGAAACACTTTCAAGATGCAAGAAGTTTAAAGGATAGGCTTCTATGTGATATTTCTTGGGCTAATTAAATGACTGGTCTTGTAAAGATCTCTTTGCACCTTAAAACTTCTGGGAGAAAAATGTTATGTTAACAGAGATGACAGCAAAACACAATCCTAAAATATGCACTTTTTAAATGTTCTAAAATCAGATACTAATTCACATGACCGAGATTTGCATATATAGATTTAACTCTCTGCATTCAGTCAGAATTTCTGTAAGCAGGCCCCTTAATTTATCGTAAGTGTATTGAGAAGACACAAATTTTTGTTGCTCATATTAACTCCTAAACTTTGATTTTTAATTGCAAACTGACTTTATATAACTTTAAAACTTCTTGAACAGAATAAGTGCCAAGGAATTTCACTGCTTTTCTTGAAAGTCTTAGAATAACAGGCTTTATTTCCAATTCAGTTTTCACTAAATTGATCTCATACTTTACATAAAACTGTGGCATTAATTGTGTAAGAGTATTCTTAGTCTTGTCTGCTTCTTTATTGTTATAAGAGCATACCTGACAGATTCAATATACAGCTGAGGCCCATAGGTTTTGTTTTGTCACATTGATGCTAGATAACTTTTTGAAAATTAAACTTTTCCATAAAATAAAAGGTAAAAATTTCTACCGTTGTATGATAGAGCTGAATATGGATTTTTAAGGCATTCAGGAGCTATACAACCAGACTGCACTTGTAAGAAAAGGACACTGTCTTTACCACTTCAAACTCCATCTCAATATTTTATGCAAATGAACTATTTTTCAGAAGTACTGATCATCCATACACACAACCAAAAGAGTAAGGTGCACATTTTGTGAATTTGAAAACTATCTTCATACAGTTTACTTGATCATATAACAGTAAAATAATTAGGAACGGCTACAAAATATGATAACTATTCTTTGCAGACTGTAGTGAGCGAGCATGTTGCAGACCACTGTTTTTAATTTTATTCGGCTGTGAGGTCCCTTAGCACATTTCAAACATTTCTATAACTGCATTTATTGCCTATTTTGAGGGCATGCTTTTCAAAGCATCATGCTAGCAAATGTTTAAAATTCCTGTTTGAGCCTAATAATACATTGTTGAGAAATTCATTTAATGTACATAGGAAACAAAAGGAGAAAAGGAAAATGTACTCTATATAACTTAAACTTTTCAAAACACAGCTAGGCAAAGCTATAGTGAAAGAAAATAGAAATGCAACTTCAGTATCCATTAAAATGAAACATCTGAATTTATGTGAGTTTCCTGTCTGATTAAAATAACACATACAAAATTAAAAGCATAAATATTAATTTTATGTACTACGTAAGATGAAGAAAATGAAAGAACAATGTTTACATTTATGGTTGACTCATTAGTGTTTTAGTATGTGAAACACTAGGAGGCATCGGTTGGGTAAAAAAAGGAGTTCTTTTGAAATATTGTATGAAATTATCACAGAAGTTATCAGCTTTCTACTTTCATAGTTCTAAATGTTAAGGCTGTACGTTATAACTAAATTATGCAGATAGGAAAAAACTCTATTCTCAATGATAAATGACATATTTAATAATATAGGGACAGCACTTAATTTCTTGGCTCTTTTCAAATCAGACTACAGACATGCAACACAAATAATAGTTTTACAACACATTATATTTTAAAAAATAACAGAATAAAATAAGATTCTTTAGTTGTTGTTCAATATTATAATTTTTCATAAATCTGTGAAGCCCTGGCACATTTTAGGCACTCTCTTCTGCTTATAAGCTCTTTATATGTTTAAGTGCAGTGAATTTAGTATGCTCCTAGGCACTCTTTAGAGCCTAGGCACTTTTAGTAACTTTAAATTGTGATTACAGGAAAATATCTAGACAACTATCTTTTTTAAAAAAAAATCTGAGAACAATAATCTACAACATTTTAATTGCATTTCCATAAAGTGGTGTATTAAGAAGTTTTTATAAAATTTGTGTAACAATTCTACAAGCAGCTGTACTTTCACTATGAAGTCATACTAATCCAGTAATGTCAAAACTGAGCTTTCCTTGATTTGAATTGCATTTAACAATGACTAAGCAACATAGTTCTAGTTGTCTCATACAATAATCACTTAAAATTGAAGTGTGTCTTGCTATGCCACAGCAATCAGCTTTTATTGCTGTCCAATCAAAATGACATGTGAACTGCTTAATCCTTCTTTTGTAAGGCACATAAGACTTTGTTGTCACTGTTGGTTTTGTGAATCACCCCTGTAAGCTGGTCTGATTTCCTAAAGATGACAGATCTCACTGAATAGACAACGTCTACTGCACTGCTGTCAATGACACAGTGGCATTAAAGTGGAGGGCTGAAGACACTAGCTTTTAATCACCTGTATCGTTAATCACATGTATCACTGATCATCAGTTCTAAGAAAATGACATTAAAGCTGGTCAGAGGACTCAAATAATTACTTCTAAAACTAGTTTAAAAATTCAGTTTTTCAATTTTTCTCTTGCACCATCAGTGTTTGCTTACCAAAGTTCTTCTGAATCCATTTTGCTTCTGAAGCAGGACCCAAAATTGTATTTTCATCTTTTTCAAATATCAGAATTCTAACTCTGTTTGTTAAGCTTGATGTTTTTTAGCTTTCAGAATTAAATATATAATTTTAAAAATATTTTGCATCTAAGTCATTACAGAGCCTAAATGATGATATAGCAAAATCTCTCTGCTGATATTAAATAGCAAAACTAAAAACTTAAAATGCATAAAAAATATAAGTGTTTTGGTTATTATTCAGGATGCTGAAGCAAGGACTATGAATTCTTGGAAATTACATAACAGCTTATGTAGATTCATCTCCATCATCAGTGTTTTCAAAAAAATAGCAAGAATAATTTAAGAAAGTATCTCTGATTTTGAATATATGTGTTGCAGGTAGATGAAATGTTTAAAAAAGGAAAAAAAATCTGGATCCCATATTGGAAGAAAATTCACAGTAAAAAGTTATTTGAATTAATTTTCTTATTATGGTCCAAAACTAGAAACTCAGGAGCATAACTGCAAAAGACTTAATCTCCCACACTATTTATCATTTAGTACCAATTTTAATAATGCTCCTAAACTTACATTTCCTTTTTTTTTAGTCAAATAATCTTAAGAGGATGCAGAGAATATCTGACGCCTGTATTCTTTTATAGGACATTGAAAGTGACATTCTTTACATCTCTGTCCTATGAAAGCTATAGGACAGGCAAGAGCTTTAGTCTCTTTGGGTCCTGATTCTGTAAATTGTTATCCCTGTGACTTGCTCATTTTCTCACAAGTAGTCTCAGCATTGCCAGTGGGAATAGTTGTGTAAGAACTCCTTGCATGAAAGAGCCTTTCCACGTTCAGGTCCCTGAGCTACCTTCTCATACTGTGTAGAGCATGTAGTATAAATATATATGAATAGCAAGTTTTTCAAATAAAAGTACATGTACAACGAGGGACATAGACACCTGGAACAAAGGACCATTGTCTTAAATTGTTCTTCAAGAATTTTTTCTGTTACTTCCAAAAGGACAGATGTGTGGGCAGAGATTTCAGCATAGGCTCATTATTAATTATGTACTCGTTAATACAGAAAGAATAATATAATGGATATTTTAAGAAAACTAATAAAGTAAGAAAGTTTTGTGGGGTTGGAGTTAAAGTAAGGTACTTGAAATCCTGTCATAAATACAGTTCACAAAATAACAAATCCCCAGAGAAACCATATGACTTATCATCTGAACTGAAAATTAGTATGTGTGCAATACAGAGGTGCTGGAGTAGTGGTTCACAGGTGGTACTATTTCCATGCTCTGCCAAGCATCTAGGGATTAGTTATTATACTCCATATAAACATCTTTACTGTTCAAACACAATAGCCAGGAAAGTGTCCATGAAAGAAATATAGTCTTCTAAATGAGAAGTTGCTTCTAAAATAGTTTGTTTATCATTCATCTTAAAGTTATTTTAAAGTAATGATATGAAACTAGGACATATGCCATTAAGATGATTATCAGATATGTGCAAGGAAAAATTTTTATCAAATCTATTATTTTCTGATCATCAGCAAAGTACTGGTAAAGTGCCTTTCTCTGTTTAATTCTCTTAAACCTTTAGTCTTAAAATGTCTAATACAGTATTTATTTAAGTATGTAGTTATTTGGTAATAATAATCATTACACACAATAAAGAAAATAGAACTTTTCTATAAAAGATAATACTTAGATACTCACAGTGATTCATTAAGTTTTGTTTTGCACCATGCTGCATTGTTTTTTGTTATTATTATTATTTGTAGTAGTAGTAGTAGTAGTATGGAAATGGGATTATTAGCTTTTGTTTTGTTTTTCAGGATGACAGAAAGTCACACTAAGTTTTATGGGAAATAATAAGTATTCTAATTACATAATGCAACAATAATCTTACAAGTCTCTCATTTACATTAAACTTTATCTTAGCCTGTAAGTGATTGTACTGCAATTATGTCAACTAGTTCTGTAATTCTGATTAGCTCCTTTGTGTTAAAAAATTTAAAGATTACTCAAAGTACTGTGTAAAGACCAAAGCATACTGTTCCAAAATCAGTTTGCAGACCATTACTTAAGTTCCCATATAAATGCAAGGGGTCTTTCCATCTCAAATGTAAGTAATTCAGATGAAAGATGTACAAAGTTGAACACTTGCAAGCATGCACTTCTGAAACTCAAGACTGAAGAGCCGCTGAAGTTTAAGAGCATTTCACTGAAACTAGATTGTTTCCCTAGCCTGATAAATCAGAGTGCAAGGACTACAAGGTCATAGCTTTTAAATCAACTAAGAGCCATCTAAATCAAATAAACTTCTAATACTTCATAATATCAAGAACATAAATTATGTAAACTAACTTCATCAAAGTTTAAACACTTACGACACTAATAGAGACAAGTTTGCCATAATTTACTAGAGATTTAACTCTTATTTGGTTAGCAAGTTACTTTTAAGCAACTGCACAGTCACACACTAAAAGTCTGCAAGCAACCTCAATTCCAGTTCACATACAATGACTGATACATTCTTTAAACGCGATAGGAAATGTACCTAGGGTTTTTGTACCATGCCCACTATATTTTATTCTGACGCTGAATTTCACATGTACTTACATTGTAAACAGTTAGCTGTTTGGCTGATCAGATTAGTCCTTCAGATATTTTCCTTTCATGGGAAAAAGAAAAAAATCCCTTTACTTCTTCCAGTCTTAAATATTCACCACCTGGTTCAACATGCAGCCGCCTTGAATCACACACACAACCTTCAAAGTCAATCCAATAAGCAGCCAGAAGATGCCTGGGGTATTGCGTGTGTGTGTGTGTGTGTGTGTGTGTGTGTGTATGTGTGTGTGGTGCGCGTGTGTGCGCGTGTGTGCTGCGCGGAGGAGGAGGAAGTGGCTGAGCTGCTGGTCGGATCAAAAGTAACTGGACTCGTCCTGAGATCGTCCAGGAAGGAAGTGGCAGCAGGCGAATGGGAAAAGGCGAATAGCTCACAGCCTTTGTAACATCGCGTAGGGAAAGGGGGAGGCGAGAAAGGGATTCAAACTACACTCTGATGAGATGTCCTTTTCTGCTTCTCTCTCTTCCTCCTTTTTCTTCTCTTTCTCTGTGTCTCTATTTCTCTACCTCTCCCACAATCCCAAACGAATGAGACTCTCCTCCCAAGCTGAAGAAATAATCAGTTTCAGTCTCGCAAAAAGGGGGCGGGATCAGATCCCGAAAGCGTTTTAATAAAACAAACATAGAGCAGCAGCAGCCGCGGCAGCAGCTCCTTGCCCCTCTAGTCTAAACTAGATTGATAAATTGCTCCACTACACTACTTTAATTATGTATATGGTATGCAGAATAAATCACTGAGCATCAGCACCTCAATCAAGCAGTTTTTAAATGATAATTGCATCTTGGGTGAATCAATCTTTCCATTCCTGACATTTTGCTAATTTTAGTTTTACGGTGGGGGTAATGGCATATGCCACACGCAAACCTAATGACATCCTTTATTATACAAAGCGAAGAGAAGGCGGCTAGCCGGTGCGTGTTTTCCCCCTCCTAATGAGGTATCAACAGCGTGCGGAGGGAAGGCAGGAGGGCTGGGAACCTGGGAGGCGCACACCGCCTGCGGCAGCGCATCTGCGGCCGGTCAGCGCGGCCGGTCAGGGCCCGGCTGTGGGGCAGTAACCGAGCTCGCCACACCCGGGGACCTGCGGAACCCAGGGCTCACAACGTCCCTGCGTGTTGCGTCCCCGGCAGCCCCCGAGGCGGCACCTTCGAAGCGTCTTTACCTCCGCGGGGAGGGGCGGGCGCCGAGAGGGGGCAGCCGGCCCACAGCCTCCGGTGCAACCCAGAGGGCGCCTACCCCTGCGCCGCCTCCGGAGCGCAGTAGGGCTGCGGTCCTCTGGCACTTGCCCCCGCCCCCGAGACCTCCCGCCCAGCCCCTTGGTTAGGCTCCCCCTTCCGAGACCTGCGCCTGCCGAGCAGCCCAACTTTCCCAACTCATCTGGCTCCGCGCCCCGCAACATCGAAAACGGCTACGGCGCAGCGCCGGCTCAGCGGCGCTTTCCCCACGGTGAGAACCAGCCAGATCCGGGCCCGCTCTCCTCCTCGAGCAGGTCCCGGCCACGAGAAGCTGCCGGAGGCGGTCTAGTGTCAGACTTAACTGCAGAAATGCAGCATTGAGAGCACACTGTGTGTGGACAAGGCTTTACATTTTTAATAGGTTCCGTCGCTTCTAAAACTGGACTGAAAGGGCTGTACTGTGAGTTTGAATCCAGATTAAACACATGCAGTGATTTGAGTAAAACTGGATCTTGCACATACTTTTAAAATTTTTGTGCGGATAGCCAACTTTTATGATCCTTTGGGAGGAGCAGGGGAGTTTGTAAAGGCACGGAGTATTATTTTAATGGTAGATTAAGGTACTCGAAATAGGAACAGCACACGTGATAAAACCAAACTACTGAATTCAAACACAGACATAAATATATATTTGGGTTATTTTAATACAAGTCCTTGGTCTCACAGTCTTTTCCCCTAGAAACATCTCATTGGGCCACTGACCTACTTCCAAAGTATTTGACAGTGAATAAATATCTTTTCAGTTCAACTGTACTCTTTAAAACATGGATGCTCAAAGTGCAGTCAGAGCAAAACAAAGCTCAGGTAGTTATAACAAGCACCCTGCAATTGCTCGCAATGCAAATCCCTAGAGAATACTACAGGTCTCATCCATATTCTGGTCTCTCTGGGTGAGATCGCATGACCCTCCGTACAGTGACATGCAACAAATGTACCCACACTAATAATGACAGTGATACTCAAGTGCACAGAGCCACCAGGCAATCAGATAAAAGTCAAGCACATTGTACACGGTAGTAAGAGGCACATATGCATGGCAGTGTTAGCACAGTCTGAAAAACATTGGGAAAGAAATATTTTCTCAGCTTCAGGTCTGCTGTGAAGCACAGCAGGAAAAAAATACAGAACATTTACACAGGTTGTACCCTTGCTATGCCTCTTCCACAGACAATTTTGGTCTCCCAGAGTGGCACCCAACAATCCAGCAATATTTGTATATTCTTTGTGGCAAAAATTAGAAAATTATGTTAAGGCTTGACACTTTTGTGCTCTAACTGAAAATGATTGGCATCTGCTTTACTTTGTGCAGGATGAGTAAGTTTTCTGGTGTCTGGTTAGTTGGTAATGCAGCCCTTCAACTGGCATGACAGAATGTGAGCACTGCCATATTTTGAAAGTAGTTATTACAGTAAGCAAATATTTCAGAAAATAAATGTATACAGAAGTTTAGAACTTCAACTACACCTCCATGTGGGCACTTGTGGTCTAATCTTTTTATAGTTGTGACCTTCACATACTGGAGCACCTTAAAGCCATGCCAACTTTTTGTCATGAGCACAATTCATCAAATCCATGTAAAGGACATCTCAATTTTTACAATAGGATTCAGATGCCAGATGGACAAACAGGTATAAGGGAAGGGATCAAGATTTGTCACTCGTTTCAGGGTTAGACAAGGCATGAACTTATGCAACATAATTTGAAATTTCTCGGTGTTTTTGTTTCCTTCTCTTTTGATTTCATTTAAAAACCTGAAGGAATTTCTAACAGTAAAAAAACCTTTGTTCTGATGTCTGTCAATGTACTGAATCTCCACAAATGCACCCTTTTCAAATTTCTGGCACAAGAAATTTCTGTGGACAGCTTTTCTGCTGTCCACAGTCCATATATAGGTCTGCTGACAATTTTTTTTTCCCCCCAATCTACCACTTGAGGCATACAGTGCCTTAAACCATGAGACATAGGTCATAATGTAATAATTATAAAATCAGCTCTCCAAAGGTTTATTAAAGAGTGTCTCCAAGTATCTCTTTCCATTACGAATATGATTACTTCAAGGTAACATTTCCTTTGATTGTCAAAGTCCATTTTTGTTCTTTTGTAGATGCAGAACATATTTTTCCCTTAGGAGAAATGAGATTGCCAGCTTACATCCTTTAATGGTGTTTAAACTGAAAAGCAGTGAGGTTACTATGAAATTACCCACCTCCTTTGCATCTTAACCCTGGGCTTGCTTAGTTTCTATTTTCTGTTTAAAGTCCTGCTCAAACCCATTCCACTCTACACTTAGCTTTCTTCCACCACCTCCCTATTTGTAGGAGCAACATGGTATAACTCTTCTTCCCATGTCTGGCTGCTTTTAAACTTGGCCCACGCTGGGTGCAGCTCTTGAAGAGAGCTTTATGAAATTATTTTAAAGTGAGCTGGGGAGGTTGCCACAGCAACCCATCCTGAGAGAAATCGAGGCTATAGATTAATCTACCCCAAAAGATTATTCAACAGTACTGTACTTGTTCTTCATTCATTCAGAATATTCCCTCAAACCATATGCTTTTATAATGAACAAAAAGATATAAACTCAGAAAATTTCAGGGTTGTATTCCAGGAGCACAAATTAATTGCTTTGTAAACTACTGCAATGAGATGACATGTACATGATTCTTTGCAAAATTGTTTAATGGCAAAAAATATATCTGCAAGGTATGCATTGCTGACATATTAACTTTAAATAAAATGGCATGCCATTACTAAAATGGTGTTATCACCACACATATCCTGCAATGATTACAGAAAGCCTTTTTCTCAGGTGTACCTGTAAGTATATGACACAGTAGAGTTTTGCTCTCCAGGTTTTGCTTTGAACAAAAATCTAAAAATAATAAATAGTACTTGGTGATATTAAATGTAAAAAATATTAAACACTTACCACATACACCCTCTTTATTGTCAAAATCATCCTCCTCCAATGCTTTACTTAATCTTTCCCATGGTAGTTACGTCACAGTTTACAATTCTTGTTCGGCACCTTGGATGTTTAAAAGCACAGAAGCAGCATATTATTGAAATGCAAACCTTCAATATATTTTAGGAAATTAATGAAGTAATTTCTATAAAAAGAATATGAATCTTTACTGATGTGCACTTAGGCCTATCTTACTTGTAAGTAGCTTGACGTTTTCAGAAGCTGCTACAAACTCCATCTAAATCCTACCTCAGAGATGTTACACTATCAGTAAAATTACAGAACCATTGATTGCAGGCTGTACTTATCCTCCAGTTGGTATTTATACTTTGACATGCATTTTGGAAAACACAGCCATCTCATTGTTTAATAAATGTTTGTTTAAAAGGCCAGGATGAATTATAAAATGGTAAAGTTTGGCATATTAATTTTGTTCCTTCTATAAAGGGCAGGTATATGTGCTGTCAACACCAAACATGCATCTCCTTAGGTCTCCTTTGAGGAAGGCAACCAGGTAGCACCAGCAGAACTTTTTTTTTACCCCAAATATTTGTTTTTCTCTGCGCCTGTAGTTGTGGAGAGGGAGTCCCAATTGGAACAACTTGGTCTTGAGGGGCTACCTTTCTGGTCTCTGCCCCAACTCCTCGCACCTGCACACATCATTACCAGGGCTTCTCCTCATGTATTTATTGACTCATAATTTCTACGTGCTGGGGTGTCCCTCCGGGTGCGGTGGTCGGGAGTCACAGCAGGAGTAGGTACGACACTGGTCTCTGGCCCCATCTCTTCCGGCTCCGCGGATCAGGCGGCGCCGGGCGGGGCGGTGAGTGCCAGGGGGTCCCGGGTCGCGCCGGCGCTGCCGGTGCTGTGGCCACCGCCCTTTCCTCGTCCCCGTTCCGACGGGAAGACGCTAAGGCAGTGAGGGGGCGGTGTAAAGCCGGCCGGGCGCCCACTGACGCCAGAGCGGGTGGTCCCGGCGAGGGCGGGCGGCCGGAGCAGGGACTGTTCTGCTGCAGCTATGGCTGTGTTGGACTGGCCGGGAATAGCAAAGGGTTGGAAAGTCCTGCTCTGAGGAGGCTGGAAGCAGAACCCTGCCCCGCGTTCCCCGGCAGAACTGCCCTCATCAGGCCCCTCCGCAGCCTGTTCAAAGCCTTTGCTCACGGCTCCGACCTTTGGAACAAGTGGGTGTCGCCCCTATGGCAGGCTTTGTAGTGCCAACGGAAGCCGGGTTGTCAATCCTATCAGCTCAGGGCAAGGATGGAGCAGCAGCTGCTGCCCGCCAGCCACGGGAGGGTAGGTAGTTGGTCGGAGACAGGGTTTCAGGGCTTCAGAGGGGGCTGGAGTGGCCAAACACGTAGGGCCAGGCTCGGGAAACTCCAGCAGCACATGACAGTCCTGGGAAGGGGGACAAATCTGTGTCCAGTGTCCAGCAGGCTGGAAGCAGTGGAGTGAGTGAGATTAGATTAAGAGTTTGGGGTTCGACTAACGTAGGGCATTATCCATTAGTTTCCAGCCTTTTGGAAAGATGTTTTTTTCAATTCAGCATTCCCGCTGTACCCCGTGACACCACCTCTTTTTTTTTTTTTTTGAATGAAGAAATTTTTTTATGCTCCCCTCCTGATACTTTCAAAGGCCTTTAAATGGAAGAGATTGATTTCAGAGGGAAAAAGGCTGCCAAATGTGTTAAATCAACAATGAAAAGGGGATTTGTTTGTTTTGCTAAATTGATCCTGTTCTAGTAATCTGCAGTATTTTATTGTTACTAAAGGCAGTTTCTCAAACTGTAGTTTGCAAGTTGCTATTGTCCTTTAAATATCTCATAAACAGCTGCCCAAAGATATTTTTTCATCCAAGACATTTTTAATTGTAATTTTTAAAAAGCTGTTTTCAGACTAGAGATAGGAGATAATTTCTTCATAGACAAATACATTTTCTTTCAGAGATTAGACATTACTAAATTTGTCCTAAAGAGTGTAAAAATCGTATTTATCACATTGTGAATGACAACACAGACTGATAGTAGAATTGAATCTGTGTCTAGTGATAACTACTCTTGCCACACATGCCTTTTAGAAATAAGTAATTCTTAAGGTATGTATATTTTTAAAAAAAATTTCTTCAAAATGAGACTGAAATGGCATCTGAAGGAAGTCAATAACTATGGAAATGTGAAATCTCTTGCTTAGTGTGGAACATGGATGCTGTGGAGCTTACATGCAAAGTCCCCTGAAGTCTGTTGAAATCCAGTATACTCTGACAGGCTGAGATGAGACAGTAAAATGAAAGCTCAGCTCTATGTTACTGGCCACCCAGATCCAACTTCTGACTCAAAATTAATCTTTGGGTATGCTCTAAGTCCTGTTCCTGTACCAGCCACTATCTCTCTATAAGTAATTCAAATGCACTTACCATGGTATGCCACCATTCCACCAAATGCATAGAGTTATATATACACATATGCATTTTAGGAGTATAACTTTTGTAGCCCATGATCTTACTTAAGTGTAAATATAGGAAGAATTTGACCTACTAACTTCTCCCTTGTTGAGGTTTAAAGACTCCAAAAATGTGTGTCTAGACTTGCCTGAAAGAAATGCATCTAGGGTTTTGAATTTTTTCAGTACTAGTAAGAAATTGGGAAACAAAACTTTAGTCTCAGACAAACTCAAATATCAGTAACTAGCCTCAATTCTACATGCCTTCTCTAGTCTCTTCTGACATAAAGTTAATTAGGTAAAATTTCAAGCTAAATGGGATTTTTTTTTTTCTCCCCATGCAAAAATACAAAAATAGATCAAATATGAACATATAGTGGAAATTTGGAATCAATTCTCCATCTTAATAGGGTTTAAGTACAGGAACGTATTTGAAGAATAATTTTGGAAACGCTGTCATTTTCATGAACTGGTGTTCATGTCTATAATTCTGCATCTTTATATGCAGAAGCATCATAATTTTTTTCAAAAGCAAAGCATTTGGTGGAAGTGTGATTTACTGTGAGGTCTAATACATCTGTGATTAAAGTCTATCTAGACTGTTAAACAGCCTTCACCCAAGAAATACAGTATCTTTACTACTCAACTCGATTGCTAATATAGAAGAGCTATCTCTCACAACTTCTAGAATTGATGCAGAGGAAGATAACTTTATATTTCATTGTTAATTTATGCAGGTTTACAAGTCTTAAACCCCTATATCATTAGCTGGGTATTTCTAAGGAAGTTCCTGCTAGTGCAGTTCCTTCTACTTATCTCTAAGAGGAAAGGCTTCCATAAATTGTTTCACAATTAGCATTTAAGTAAGGCGCACCCTTTTAATTCCTTCTACCACATTTATTTGTCCATGTGATTGCCTGCCACTGAATAAGGAGAATGCCTCTGTGATTCACTTTCATTTTGGGAAAAGCTGGGAGAGAACTAGGGAAATATTTTTTAGGCTGCACGTTCCTTCTTTTTTTCCACAAATGGAATCACCTGACTAGATATTGTGATATTTTCAGATATTTTGACAAAAAATGCACAACCTAAAACAAAATATATGATTGCACCCCCTTGCTAATTGTGTGACACTCAAGCTTTTTTCTATCCTGCACCGAGTGATGATGTGATACAGAAGCAGACAGCCATAAATGGCCAGAAAAGGCTTAATTAAGTATTCTGCAGCTGCTACAAATTAGATCAGCATCTGCATCTGTGCAGACAATTAAATTCATGGTAATTTTGAGGGCCAAGCAAAGTGGAGGTTTGTTTTGGATGGGTGCCTAGCCACAATTCAAACAAAATTCAGAATGAAATGTGTTCTAAGGGGGAAAAAGGGTTGGTCAACTTCATCTCCTGTTGCTGAAAGACACTGTGGTTTCCCATTCTGGCTTTACATGTGTATTCCAATGTTACACATGAAAGGCATCTCTTAGAGTATTCAAATTTTTTTTTTTTCCCTAAAAAAGAATTCTCAGGAGTTTTCCAGATTAGACTTTGAGCTATATTTTAGATAAGCAACCAATGTTTTGCAGTTTTCTGACAATTTACCTCTATTTCAGATTTCATACTACTTTCTGGAACTAAAATTGGAGTAAATGATGCACAAATTTTAATGGTCAATGATCCGACCTGTTCTAACAGAGATATTTACACCATAAATTGAATATAGAATACAAGAGCGATAGATTAGTATATGGAATGAGTGTATGAAGGTATTACTCTCAAACTTTTTTGTAGAGATATGCTTGCATGCAGATACCAAGAACTAATAGGTTATTCTGTGGACATTTTGACAAAATATACTTATTTTAGGTGTTTTCAGACTCTTCAGTACTTAATTCATGGTTTTGTTTTGAACAGCTCCAAACACAGGTGTTGATCTATCAATATGTTTTCTAAGGGTTGCTGTAATACTAAATCTCTGTTGTGAAAACAATAATTAATGCAAATATTTCATTACATGATTTAGAGAGGCCTTTTGAAAGTTGACAGCTCTTCTTCATAAGTGAAGAACTCTTAATTTCTGTGACCATAAATACAATTGCACAATAATTCGGTCAGCTTTTAGATATGATTATGCCACTTATGTTAATCAATTGAAACCATCCATGAGCATCCTGCTGTGGGATTTTAATTCTTCCCATGAAAGTACTTTAAAAGTTGGTATTATTGATGTTAAAAGGAAACTAAGCCTCTGGTCTCTGTTTGGATTTGTAGTTTGGTTTGGATGTATGTCATCTGAAATTGCTGTTACTGCCATATGATCTAGTTTGATCTTTGTACAGGGCCTGTATGATGCACAGATTTAAGTTCCCATTTCTGGTCTGTTATGTTATTGAAAATCTGCGCCAATCAGAGCAGCAAGTTTTGATTTCAGCAATTACTTTACAGATAGCTACCCTAACATGGCTAAAGGAGAAGAAATTTGATTACTAAATTGAACTTCCTTCAACTGGAAATTATTATTTTCAGGCAACTAAAAACCATATAGAGACAGCTTCAGGGTTTTCTTCTTTTTTGTTTAAAAATTCAATTAACTTCATTCAAATATGTATTGAAACTTCTTGAACTGACCTAACATATTGTTAGCCTTTTTAGTTTTAGACTCCCAGTAACAAATAAATATGTTATGGTGACTTTCATATTTGTCTATATATTTAAAATCTACAACAGTTGGAAGTTCTGTGCTGTAAAACCTTTTTACCTCAAACCAAAAATGTTATGGTTTGTTACTGGTGTAATGTTAGCGCTTTTATGAAAATACGTTTTCTTAAATAATTGTTGTGAGATGTTACCAGGAACAGAGTAGAGTAGGTTTAAGCTTAATAATAAAGGAAAAAAAAAAACTTTATTAAGCTATTACCACTATTATAAAAGACATACACACTAAATTTAGGATGAAGATTCTCTAAAACATTCTTCTTCTCCCTACTTAATTTCTAAAACAACTACTGTGAAACATTACTTGGGATTTTTGATTAAGATGTTACTTTTTAGATAATTAATATCTAGTTTATTAAGGGAGAGAGGAGTTTTTTTTTTTGTTTTTTTTTTGTTTTTTTTTTTTTGTACTAGAGACTGCCAGGAAATATGGAAATATAGTTGCTACTTTTTGTGTTTCTATGTTACATATGGCAACAGCCTGGAGAAAATTTGTTAGTGTGGCACTCTCTTTTCTATGTTACAGTGTTTTTATTACGGTGTACGGACAGACTGTTTATGGGGTTCTTTTAAGGATGTTTTGTTACTGACTTACAGAGATAACAGTTTAGCTTTTCATTTTGGGATTACAGTTTTTTCTCATTTTCCCCCTGGGGTTGAGGGTTTAAGAACAGAGTTTTTTTGTTTGTTTGTTTGGTTGGTTTTTTTTGTTTTGTTTTGTTTTGTTTTGTTTTGTTTTGTTTTTTCTTCTTGAAGATAGAGGTATTACCACACCCTCCTCAGCTTTTTCTCTGTTCTCTCTATTTTTGTATTGGTAGTTGTTGATGTAAGTTTTTTTGGTTCATTGTATCTTATTTAAAATGTAGTCTCTATTGTAGGAGATTTTGGTTTAGTTTATGGTTAATAAGAAAAGTCTAGTTAAAAGTTACTCTATTATCTCTTCTTATTTAAAAATTTCTTTTTCTGTATTGTTTTCTTTGCTGTTGCTCAGCTAAAGGGGCAAGAGCTGGGGAATAGGTACATGTATGGAAGGGGGTTAGAAAGTTTTCTAGCTCCTAAATAGAGGGTGTCTTTTTGTGAAGGGCCTTTTTGTAGTCTACATATTCATGTAGGGGAAGATAAGGCAATAGGGATATGGGCATTTGGATTAAATGGAGATTCAATGAGGAGTTCCCACATCCTTTTTGCAGAATAAACCTAGCATTTGGAACCTGTTTAAAGAGTGTTTTTTCCCAGGAACAAAGAAACCAAGTGCTTCTTTGCCCTAAGTGGAAGCCAGTTCCCTTGTATTTCTGTGGAAGAATACAAACCTAAATCTCATTTCAATGAGACTGAGGTGTAGTATTAAATGGCTAATGCATTGATTTAATGCAAGGACACATAATTAAATGGACAGATGTATTTTTTGCAAGGGTAGGAACCCTTGGCAGGAATCTTCTGATATACAAGTAGATTGTTTCACAGTCTCTTCTATTTTTCTCAGTGTTAATATACTCTTTTAGAATTACTGCACACAATAATAATTTGTTATTGCCAAGCATTCTTCTACAATAATTTTAAAATCAGGAGATGGATTGATACTAGTGAAAGGGCTATTTGCATATAGTCGTATAGGACTTTTAAGAGTAAAGGAAAAGAATGAATGCTGCAGGTATCTACAGCAAAAACTATAGGAAGTACCTATTTTGTGTACTTCTGCATTGTTATTTTTATAATAATAAAAGTAAGTAGAGAGAAAATTATTGGGGGGGAGCTTTTTTGTTAAAAAAGAGTCAAACCAGAAGATAAAATGTAGCAACCCATAAACAGAAAGGTTTGATTTGCAGGATTAAGCCTTAGCATGTTGGTACCATACTTTTTTGCCCTGACAGTTGTTTCAGGATACAGTGCATCAGGATACATTAACATTAGATTGCACTTCATATGCCATAAGTACAACTTTTAAGTATGTATGTAGAACTAGTAATGCTATATAGCTATATTTGTGAACAAAGCTGTAATTGCTGTTTCATTCATTCTATAATTTTATTAATTTATTTTTATTATTTTTGCCTGTGCAGTTATTTTACATCTTCTAGTAAACTTGGGTATGTTAGCTTAAATTTAGGTGTTTATTCTTTGCAAGCTGTATTTATTGAACTTGATTTAGAATTCAGTGCCTTTAGGGTAATGCATAGAAAGCACTGTGCTTTTCTCTTTATTGAAGATTTCTTAAGTGGTGCTTTCAGAGCTTGTCTCAAATTGCTTAATTGCTTTCAAAGGAACAAACCCATATCTGACTATGCAATAAATTGTCAGCACTTTAATTGAAAAGGACAACTCCCACTGACAAACAGTTTGTGTACCTGTACACTGTGACAAGGGGTATAATTTGAGACCTGTCCTTGTTACCTGGTTTATGGTGAATGTAGAGTGCAACAGCATTTTTGAAGTGGGGTAGGAGCATGGAGCTCCAAGCAGTCATTGAGAGTAGTGTGTGAGTGTTGTCTTCACCTGGGAATCAGCCACAGTGGGGTGAAGGGTTGGGGAGCAGCTGCAAAACCATCCATTTGCAGTCACCAGGACAGCTCATGGAGCCCTCAGGCAAGGCTCCAAGTGGCTCTCTACATTACCAGCAGACTGGCAAAGAGGAGAGTTCTCCACTACTCCTAATGGCAGTCTGATCCTTAGATTTCCATGGTGACTGTCTCAGACCAATAACCAATAAATACCGAACAAAAAACATTAATTAATGAAAGTCCAAGAAGAAAGTTGTATGCCTTTTTTAAGATAAGGTTTTGCCTACTGTATCAAGGGGAAAAAATTATAAATTTAAAGTATATATATACATTCATATATATATATTTATATACACACACTTTATATACACAGGTATATATATATATATAAATGCACATATGCTTTAAAATAGAAGCATAAAATGGAAATTTTTCATGTTTAAAGTAATCTTGTATGAAGCTGTAATTACGGCTATTCATTCTATTCCCCCACTGATTTTTTATCATGTGTCTCATCTCATCTAACTTTTATATGCAACTTCACTGCCTTCAGTGGAAAGTCTCCAGTTTGTACCAGTGTAAGTGAAAGTAGAAAATTATTCAGTGCTTCTAAAATACCATGTAACAGTATATGAAAAAAAAAATTAATTAACTTTTGAAGAACATAATCCAAATTGTGAATCTCCTAAACTGAGATTTTTGCCAAAGCTTTGTGGTTAAATCCCATTGTTTATTTATATGCATTATAGAAAAACTAATATAGATATCCTCCTTTCACTAAAACTTGGATTTTTGGAAAAGACAAACATAAGATTGAAAGTTGAGCTACACTGTAGCTTAAAAAAAAAAAAAAAAGTTCTAGAATAAATTGCCATAATTTACAAAATTAACCACAGAGCTCTTAGTTAATAGGGAATAGTTGGTACAAAAATAAAAGATTATACCAGGCATTTTAGGGGTGATTCTCTTTCTAACTGAAATAGTTATAATGTTTCATTGCATTAAATTAGGTTTTTCTATTTCTTAATCTCTCAATATTTCATTAATAGCAGAAATATTTAAGAATTCCACTTAATGTGCTAAAATCTGTTGATGACAAAAATAAGAAACCAGAAAGACCAGTTAAGGGTACTCATTTAAATTTAATGTTCTAAATTACCTAGTGAGTAATCTCTATATTTTGAAACATTAAACAATCTTTTTCTAGAAAAGGAAAGCGTCTTATACTTAACTTTCATTTCGCAAAGTACTTTTTCCCTCAGTGCAGTGAAATACAGAACTAACTTCAGTGGAATTTCATGAAATTATCCAGGAGTTTGTCACATTGATTACTGTTTCCTAGCCTTTAAAATGAGTACAGTAAAATGCTGATGAACTTAGATGTACAGAACTAAAGGCTCTAAACTGCAGGCTGCATGTTTTTTCTTGTTTTGTGTGACATGAACAATGTCTAGCTGGCTTCAGGAATTGCTATTATGATTTACTGACTTTGCATTTAACAGTGCTTGGTTTTAATGACTGTTTAGGGGATTTGGTTTCCATACATTACACATTATCTACAAAAGAGCAGAGCTTTACAGGCATTGCTCATTTTAAAGGCAGATCTAGTTTTGGGGGTTTTGTTTGTTCTACACTTCATATTTGATCAGAAAATATATCTTTAATATTTAGAAGTTTATGCTTTGACTAGTAACGTTTTATCCTATTGGCCTTTTATTCTCGCATAGAGTAGGATATTTTTGCCGCAAAAAAAAAAAAAGTGATTATTTTCATATAGCACATTCCAAAACCAGAAATAATGTCTTCATTTTCTTGTCTCTGAAAATGAAGAAAATGGATGACAACTATGCCTGATCTACCTCTGCTGAAGTAGGACCTCCCTGTCAGCTGTATGGGTCCCACACCAAGCAGCTTAGCAGAAACAAAACCAAAGATCAGGGATGTCTAAAAGGGCATTGTTATTCAGGTATTACTATTCAGCCTAATCTTAGACTCATGTATCATTTATTTTGATATGTGGGGAAGCTCTACTACAGAAATAGTCTAACAGTATATTGATGTATGATTCCTTTTTCTCCCTCATTAGTGTCTTCTATGCTGTGCAGTGACTTGTGACTATGGAATCTATTTACTGAAAATTATTCATATGGTTAAGTTTTTCTGTCTGTATACTCAAATAAATGTTTTCAATTTAACACAACAATTTGTAATGAATACTATGAAAAACAGTTGAAAGAATGAGTTCTTGAAATAGAAATAATAATAAAACTGTTTTTCGCCTCTCAAAAATATTTATTTAACATGTGGTCATATTTTCCTGCACTTTTACATTAAGTGAAATCTTATTGTTCTAGAAAAAAAAAAAAAAAAAAAAAAAAAAAGAAAGAAAGAAAGAAAATTCCCCCATCATCTGATTTTCCAGTTTTTTTTTTTTGTGGTTTTTTTTTTTTTTTTTTTTTTTTTTTTTTTTTTTTTTTTTTTGCAAATTAAGGAATATACACATGGACATGATTTGTGTCTTTAAAACAAGGGAATGTGTAAATTCACAATATCTTTAAAAAGCACCATGTCAAGCACTTCTCTCATGGAGCCTGTAGCTTACAATTTACATTTCACTTTAGTGTAAGGCAACATTTTTTATTACAAAGGAAACTTAGTTGTTGTTCAGAAGGAATTTCTAAGCCTTGGAATGGCTGCTGAAGTTCCAAATACTGAGCAGTCTACAGACAACATGTCCTTTTGATTTATTTGGAAATTACCAGGATAACTCATTTATTTTAAAGGATGCAGATGGAGAGCACAGAGTGCACCCTCAGCCTGCACCATTTAGCTTCTGCTATTCCTGCTTGTAATCCTCTATGTTCTTTCCATTCAGAATCATAGAAACAGTTGGAAAGAAAGTGACTACAAGTATCCAGTCAGTTTAAAGAAACTTTTCTTGGTGACAGAAGATAAAATCAAGCACTGTATCAAGTTAAATGCAAAGCACTCTACAAGCTTATCTGTTTTCTCTTGAAGAAAGTTTTGTGAGAGTAACCTGGAGCTGAATCACCCAGTGCGGTGGTACACAGAGCATTCCAGAGACATAAGAATGGTTATTTCATATTTTTTTCTATTAAAACTCACCAGTGCCCTTCTTCTGCTTCTCCAGGAAGTTGTACCCGTCAGCACCTGCTGAGGGCTTCGTTGATCAAAAATCAGGTAAAAAAAATCCTATAGAATAAAGCCAGACCAGCTGGCTTTGAAGAGAAGCCCCCCAGTTTGGGTTGTGTTTGCCTCACTCACCCTCTGCTCTGCAAACCCAGGCTTTTTCTCCTTTGGATGTTGACCTGTAGGCTGTGTGATGTGTGAGCACAAGTGTCTGGCAGGCCAAGGTGCACCTGCTTCTGTCACTCCTGAGTAAATTTAGCTATAAAAGGTATCACTGACAAGCAGACCTTTGTCAGTGCTGGCAAATGAACAGAGCGTTGCCAGCCCCCTTCAAAAGTACTCTGCAAGTTCAAATGGAAAATATCTACTCAGTCATCTTATCCAGTATCCAGGAATTGCTCCTTCAAGAGGAAGGAAGGCCAAGAGGCTCATGTATGGCAAAAAAGTTTCCTCCTTTAGATAGATGTTAACATTACATTATTCCAAGTAGAATCTATGAACAAGATGAGGCTGTGTTCTCTTAATTGTGGCTGGAAGAAAACTTTTAAAATAGGAACACAGCATACAGAAATTTCAATTCAGGTTGTTAAATTGTGCTAACTATTTGAATTGATTATCTTTCTCTTCCACAATTCATTGTGCTTTTATCCAAAAAAGTATTAGAAAACTTAAACATATCATATAGAAGGTATTAATCTCATTCCCAAAATTAAAAAGTGTGCAGAATTGAGAGTCTGAATATCAAAATCACATGTTTGTGGCACTTATACTGTCATAGTCTAGGAAGCAGCCACTTTTAAAATGGGACCTAAAGTAAATGTCTTTTGAGGGAAGTGATCAAAACTTGGTATGCTTATCCTTATTGGATATTTATAACTTATTTATAATAAGGGTATTTATAATTTATATCCATCCCCTGCTTTTCTTTTTCTCTTTCTTCTTCCTGGAGATGGCTTCTGGTAATTGAGAGAGAAATGTGTAATTTGCACCTGTGTGTCTTCTCAAAGAGTTAAAAAAAGAGTCACCAACATAGGTGCCAGGATTAGTAGCAACATAGCTAGATACTCCATTTTCCACTTGAAAACTAGGCCATAAACTCAAGTGGCTTTAAAGAAAAAAAAAATCAATTTTTTTTTTTTTATTTTCAGTGTTTTCTAATATGAATATAAATACAAATTCAATAATTTTTTTTCTAATATGCTATTTAGAAGGAGCAAAATGTTCCTTTCTAACAAATGAGGCAAAAATGTGGATCAGGAGCTCTTTGTAAGATAAACAAGGTTCCTATTTACTTGTATAATCAACCACTCACCAAGCTTTATGTCTCTGCAGGGGCACCCTTTCAGATAGGAACATGGACCTTATTGGCATCATCTTGTATCCATGGAAACATTTTAAGTACTGCTCTCTCAATATGTACTTCACTTATTCAGGGTTCAAGAGCTGAGTACCAAATAATTAAGTGTTTTTATTATTTTCTATGTGGAAGCTTGGTTCTTGGGGCTCTTATCTGTCATAATAAAGATCTTGTGCTTTCATAAGATTTGATAAAATCAAGTGTTTCATTTCAAGCCTCCTATCCACTCTATTCTTAGATTAAAATTAATGTTCTAAAAGTCCTGATGAATTGAAATTTTGAAACTTCTAGTTATCCTTTACTGTTTGAAAAACAATGATTGTAGTTCACATTACCATCAGACTTAATCGCTGTTCTCATTGCATTAAACTAGTCTGGTTTTCTGTATTTCTGAAAAAAAGGAATAGGAAAAATTGATAAGAAATCAGATAATTTTCTCTTGTTAACAGCCGTTGAAAGCTTAGCAATTGTCTTCTGAAAAAAAGTATGAAAATAAGGGAGCTTATTCTGGGTTTTTACCCAGAAACAACTGGAAATCAAAATAATATTTTTTTTTCTTTTAAGATGTGTCTGCCACACTACTTAGTAAAAATATCAAAGCATAGAGCTAAGAGAAATAAGGCATTTTATGTCTCTATATTTCCATGCAGAAAAAGAAACATTGGCATCAAACACATTTATTTTCAAGGCTATCATTCTGAAGAAGATCCTTTGCAGATCAAATGTAGTTGTTTCAATATCACTTTGGCTCAGATTCAAAACTCTCATAATTTCACCTATTAATTGGTACAACTGATGTACATTTTTAATGTACTGTGATTTAAAATATATGAAAATTAGTTATTGCTATCTAGCTATTAGTTATTGCTAGAGTTAACATCCTCTATGTATTTTTAAAAAATCCTGCCCTAATTTTGTTTATAAAAAACATTTTCTTCAACTGAGCCAGGCTGAAACAATGAAATACCTTGTTAATTACAACTGCTATCAGAAAAACACATTTCTCTCTGTAAAGATACAGTACCTCTCTCTGAAATGCTACTGGTTTAGAGCCTTGGTTTGCTAAGTATTTTCATTTACCACTGTTACTGTTTTTATTTGCCACGTTGTGTCCATGATGACACAGCACAGTCCTTGATTAGTGCAGATGGCACAAATGATTTCTCCACTGATTAGGCTGGAACAGTATTTTTGTAGAAATTCTGTAAAACTTTGATATGTGATAAAAATTGTTACCTTTTTGCATGCCAGATTCTCCATCACAGGTTTATACTTTTATTTATGGATATCTGTTTACAAATGTGTAATCATTTTATTTAAAAAATATGATCATAGTGTAGGCAAGTTGGAGCTGCCTGACCCCCTGTGAAAGCCTCAGTGAGTACTCTGTGGGCTGCAGAATGCCACATGAGACCTAGGATTGTGATTGCTCTCAGGAACTTTTATTCTGAGCCAACTAAGCATATCAGAGAGGTGAAACTTTCAGCCTCCAGAGAAGGAAGCAGCACACATGGCAATTTTTTCATTTCACTTTCATCGTATCCCTGACCTTACTACAAGGTCAAGGTTGCTGGGGTACGAAATGGGGAAGTAGAAGGAGAACCTAATCTCGATTTAGCCCTCTATGTGTTCAGCCTGAGGTTGATGAGGAAGCTCTGGCCTTGCTCATCATCCTGAAAAAAAAAAAAAAAAAAAATTCAGCTATGTACTTGAAAGAATGCTCAGGTGCATTGCAAAATACAGTGAAAGCTGTATTTTGACTTTGCTGTTTTGAAATGATGAAACCAAGATTGGCCCAGTTGACACTAGGTAACTGGTAAAAATCCAATTCTTCCTAACCACACACCTTGGGGAGAAAAAGAAATGAGGAAAATTGGTAGTAGTATCTCTTGGGCACATAAACCTTTATCTAAGTAATATGTTCTCAGCTTTATAATTTTTAGCTTTTTAATCCAAGATGTCTTTTTTTTTTTTCCCTAGCATTTGTTAAAGAATCACTTCCAAAATGCTAGAAAGTCAGCCTGAGCATATTGCAGATAAAATCTGTCTCCCTTCTCCATCATGCAAAATAGAGATTCAACATTTGGCCTATATTCAGTTTTTCAGGTGCTAAAAAGCTATGACAAAACTGCACAGATCGTATGATAATGGGCATATTATACAACTGTAGATCATCATATGCCTAACTCATTATTACTATTTTAATGTTCCACAGATCACTTTTCTAGCATCATCAACTTTGGCATACTTTGGAATAATAAAGGCTCATTGAATGGTTTTTGAATTTATAGATAAAATACAAATAAGAAGGGAAAAAATTCAGAGGAGCAGGTAGTATTCCTGTAAAAAGAAGTGTGAGCTGAGTTATGTGAAGACTCTTATGGACCATCAGTAGAACAAAATGTAGACAAGGAATTCTCCAAGGAGTAAAATAACTTCCTCTAATTTTTGAGCTATCAGAGCAAAAACAGGCCATAAATTCTGACCCTTCCATGCCTGAAGCATACTCAAATGAAAAGGACTGAGAAAGAAACCTGAATGACTGAACACCAGTTATGTTTGAGGAACTTGTACGCAAGAAAATTGGTTCAAATTTGGACTAGAAAAGGTGTGGGAGTCTGCTTCCACTTGTAGGAGCAGAGATTTTCCAGGAGAGAATTTCAAAGTTACAGTAGCAAGGTAATTGAGTGTGAAAGTCCCTGTTCACAAATTTACTTATTTACAGCAGTAAATATACATTTCCTTGGGCAAATTTCCTTGTGGCGTCCCCTCTATCACTATGCAAATTCTGAAAGGACAAAGAATGTAAATATACACTTGGCAAGTGGGACAGAGAGCAATGTTACATAGGTTTTCCTGATACAGAGTAAGAGCTGAGATTTTTCACTAGAGAAAAAATACTGAAAGGTATATAGAAAGTAGAGGAAAAGAGTGAGTTTAGCTGCAGCATTCTGAACAATTTTGAGAAAAGGGGTTAAGATAGATAAGAGATAGATAAGGGTTAAGATAAGTTCTGTCCATTTAAGTGATTGTTAGCAATGGTGGTGAGCCACATTTCACAGAAATGAAGAACTTTATTTAGGAAAGAAGTTGCACAGTAAAATGTTGGAAATAGGTAGGTCCATAAGTTTTGAAAGAGAACGGAGTAAATGCAGTGAGGTAGAGAAGGAGACAGAGAGAAGAGACAGTGTTTATGTGGCTGTTTGTAGTCAGAGGGAGATGCATGCTGTGCAGCAAAACCAGTCAGATTTGGCATAAATGTAGCTGAAGGCAGGAAAAAAGATAATCCTAGAATCATAGAATACCAAATTGGAAGGGACTTCAAGCATCATTTGGCCCAGCTTTTCTTGGAAAAATTGTGTCTATGAGGGTGGGAGAAAAAGAAAATTTTGGAACATGCTTCTCTGCTTTTCCAGTTTTATGCCCTTAAGTCAAAATAACATTTCAAAAAAGAAAATTAAAAGCACTCTAGGGGAAGGATAAATGAGTGAATGAGAGAAGAATCTGACCTTACAGAGTTACTGGTTCTGCTGAAACACTGAGACAACTGTATACACAACTGTACAAACACCTCAAATGCTCCTATTTGTAGATTTTGTTTAAAAATGTAAAAGAAACTATAGGAACAAATTATTAATTTAGTCAGAAGAAGTTCTTTCTGACACATGCAGGAATACTGGGTAGCCAGTGTGTTTGTGTAATTCAATATACAGGGCATAGGGACAGTAAGGGAGGGGATGACACTGCAGGGCCCAAGTTTGGCATCTCATGCAGAACAGCCTTTGCACAGCTCTGTTCAGCTTTCTGAAGGGTGTAGCACTGCCTCAGTTACATGTGGTTCACATAGAAGATACACTGTAGGTGCACACCTGTTAGGTGACAGGCTGATAATAAAACTTGTTCCAGGAACTGCAAGTACCTAACTCACAACAAACCTGTCTTATTAGATTCTCTCACAGTTAAAATAATAAAAATGAAAACCAATTTTGAGATAGAAGTGAATGCATCTATACCACTGGAGTGAAAGCAGCTGCAGTCTGCAAGAATTCAGTTAGGTATAGGCCATTATTTTAAATGTGCTTCCTGATTCTGTCAACATAGAAAAGACATGAGAACTTCCCCTGGAATGTTTAGCGCACAACAATTAACATTGATTATAAGTTACTTTAAAGTAATAAATAGTGACCTTTTCTGCCAAAGTGTGGTTTGTTACAGACTGATCTGCTATGTTGTATAATTCTTTTACATAGTAACTGCCAATATAGTTGCCCAAGAATTGAATTGAAAATATGATAGGGAGTCATTCACAGACACTATCTAAAAGCAAACTGAAACCCTCAAAATGTTACGAGCTTTTAGAATGAAAATATTTTAGTATTTTTTTGCAAATCAGCAATATGGTGTATTGTCAAATTAATTCTTTGAAAAGGAATATTTATAATAAATATTGGAAAGGATCAGTGAAATAAGGGGTTTCACTAAACATTCCCAGTTTCATGTAAAAATGACTCAACTCCTCTTCCCACAAGTAATTTTTCATATTTTGCTGTTGTCTCCCAAACTCATGAAAGCTTTGGTTTTGTAAATACATTCTGTTCAATAGATAAGAGATTTATTTTGCATTTGTCCCAGTGACTACAAAAGATGCTTACTAATAAATGAGGAAGTGAGCCTCCATTTTTAGCACTTTCATTCTATATGAACACTTGATTTGAAAGCTACCATTTGAGGTAGTTCTGGGACCACAGACATTCACAAGTTGCATTGAGATTTTCATTGCTTGTGAATTGTCAAATTTCAACCATTCAAATTTAAAGTTACCATTTTGGGGTATATGCCTTGTTCTGGATTTTCTATGATGATTTAGCAGTAATTTGAAATGAGCAGAAGGAGGGGTACTCTAGATTATATCTGTTAAGGGAACATGTAAAATTGTTTCACTGGGGATTGCTAACACCTACAGATTTTTGGAATAATGGAAGAAGTTCAGGGATAATCTTGGTAATGTACCTGCTGTCTGCCAAGAAGAAATTTGCCAGGAGAATACCAGGTTGTGTATGCTTGTCTGAGACTTCAGTCAGAAAACTGGCACCAAAGAGGGGAAGTGATTAAAAGCTCTTGTCATGCCTATATGCATAGACCCAACTTGCTTAAAGCTGCATGACAGCTAATTCTGATATTTGTGATATTTTAAGCACTCAACATTATCACAGAATCTGAGCATTACTAAGGTGTGTGTATTTTGCACTGTGTATGGATTGATAGATGGATGTGCTCGCTGCTGTCTGTTCCCTACCTGTTTGGCCACAGTTTGTAGTACAGAAGAAGGAATATAAAGGTTGTTCTTTGTCGCTTTACACCTTTTTCCTGCTCCTTGGAATGATACAGAGAACTAATCTCACCTTGACTTTCTCTCTTTGTCCCATCTTTTCAGTTCTTAATATGACAGCAATATTATCCAGTGCTCCATAGCAGTAGGCAGAAAAATGTCTAGTAGCATTCAGATATTCTGAAGAATTGGGTTTTGCAATAACCACTTGTATATACAAAAATATAATTCTAATCCTCTACTGTTTCTTGGCATTAATGTACCCTATTCATTGAGACTGAAACAAAGCTGATGCCTCTAAGAGTACTGATTTAAACAATATCCAAAATCAGATTATAATAAACTACAGTCTTAGGAATTTTGATTAACCTCTAAATAAGTGTTAAATAAATGTTACTTTGGAAAAAACCCTGATCAAATGCATTAATGATAAGTTGTGAAGTAGTAGTAATTACTGATATGGCATTAGATAACATTGATATCACTGTCTCAAACATGTATACCTCATCAGCTGCCAAGAAGCTGGAGTGATTATGGTAGTATTAACTGCAGTTGAAATACATTAGATAAGATGCATAAAGTGGAAACAGGTGTTTGATATGATCATTTTACTTGGTCATTCAATGACTTTGTTTTGGGTAAATGTTGTTTGGCTATTAATGAATGCTTTCAGCTTTCTGATGAGCTACTCTGTTCTGACGAACTAGATTTTAAGGGAATATCATATGGTTCAGATGAAGACTGTAAGTAGTCCAGGGAGTCTGCACAGGGTGAAGTAATCAGTCAGGTCCAGGGATCACGCTGATAACACAGTCAGGACCAGGAAGAAGTGGTCCAGGGACAGGGCTGAGATGAGGCTACACTATGGCTCATTGAGCCATTCAGGGAACAGTGCAGAGATGGCACTGGTAAAAAAGTAGGAGTCTGTTTATTTGGGAAACAGCTACCCAGAGCAAAGCCTAATAATCCATTCAGAGACTACTACACTTAAAACTTAGCTCTGATTAATTAAGGACCTGGACTGAATTAAAAGTGAGCTCCTGGGTCTGGGAGCATGAGTCAAGGGTAGGTTTATCAGTATAATACAGCCTGTCAAGACAGTCAGAGCCTTGACGGCTTCTTCCTTTCTCTTTCCTGTATCAATGCTTGCAGACACGCAGTTCAACAAATGCATCTGCCTAACTCACCTTCTTCATGGTGGTCCTAAGTAGTGATGTTGGAAAAATTCATGTTGAGATTACAAGTGGAAGTGGCAAACTTGTCCTCATCTTACAGGTACATTCATAGAAGTACAGTGTAGACCACATGTAGATCACAAACTCATGGGAGTTTGGCTTTGTTTTTAAGGGAGGAAGGACACATATTTGATGAAGAGTCCTCAGTTCATCTTATTTCAACCATGGCTGCAACCATCAACAACAAATTGGGAGAAAATACAATGTGTGTTGGTGAGACAGCTGCTGCACAGTTCCATTGGACTACAAGGAGTTTTTTTCAACAAAGTGAAGATGTTCTTCTTAATGAAGAACTGGGACACACAAAGATGACAACCTGCATCAGCCACTTCAGCACCTCCCAGCACATAAGTCCAAGCAAAACTGTTGATTTTGGTTGTAACTTAAGAGAAGCAACAGTTGAATGACAAAAAGGAAGAAAAACTGGTTGTGTGTTTTTGATGTCATCAATGTCGGAAAGAGGGTGCCACATTCGAGGACAAAGCATCAAAGACTCTTTACATAGGAAACTTCTGTACCTGCAAGTGATCTTCCCATACATGGTATAATTCCTTTGTCAAGGAGATCCAAGTTTTTCATTACATGGATACAATGCTTCTTGGCTGGTAGCCTTCTCACCAACAAAGACATGAATAAAGTGTAGACTTCTTTTTCAATTAACATCTGGAAGATTTCATTTTCTACCAAGCCCTATTTTAATTTTAAAAATGATAATCTGCATCCTGCAGCAGTCTGCAGCAGTGGGCGGATTCTCTGGAAAATTTAATTGCCACAGAATCACACAAGCCCCTCACTATTACCGAATGGTGTGTAATAAACAAACATTTATTTCACTGAAGAATTATCTTCATTTAGTACTTAAACGCACTGGCAAGTAGCTTTTCAAATACTATAGATCACAGAACAACAATTTCTTTTGTAGAATCTGGATTGCTTCATTGTTTAACTTGACAGCAGACTACCTGCAGTTTCACCACTTAGATTGTTTTCACTCTTAAAGTGTTTGTATTGTAGTAAATTTTTTTATCATATCTCTGCAATGGGATAGTGCCTCATTCTGCATTTGTGCTGGCTCTCTGTATTTGAGGCTTTGTGCAGAGAGGGTGCTTCAGGAAGCTGGGAAACTTAGCAACATTTTTCCTGTTGTGCCAGTATGCTGTACCCACATGGCAGTCAGTAATAGATGTCATATCAGTCTTTGGTAGTCTTTGTTTCTAAGGGGTTTAGATCACAACATGTCTCTGAGAAGAGTAGGTAATATGTAATAAATCAAAAGGAAAAGCAAACTGTTCTTCTGCTTCCTTTAGAGTCTTTCACTGATGTGCTGGGATGGTATGGAAAGCAGAAGAGAAAGAAGGATGAAATGAAGGTTATTTGTAGGTACCTTATGGGAAGGCATCCGATTTTGCCTCTATACCACAAGATTCCATATCTGAGGGAGAGACTCAAGCACTTCTTAATGGGGTGCATCAGGCACAGCATTACCTGCTGGTCAAAGGACATGTTCTATTTTGCATTGGTGTGGCCTCACCTCAAATCCTGTGTGCAGTTTTGGATGACACAATATAAGAAAGATATAAAGCCATTGGAGAGTGTCCAAAAGAGGCCTGCAAGGATGTTGAAGGGTCTGGAGGGGAAGCCATATAAGGAATGGCTGAAGTTACTTGTTCTGTTCAACGTGGAGAAGAAAAGACGGAGGGGAGATCTCACAGCAGTCTTCAAATTCCTCATGAGAGAAAGAAGGGGAGCAGGTACACATACCTTCACTGTTGTGACCAGTGACAGGATTTGAGTAAGTGACACAAAGCTGAGTTGGGAGGTTTAGGTTGGACATCAGAGAAAAGTTTTTCACCCAGAGTCGGAACAGAGTCCTCAGAGAAGTGACAGCACCAAGTCTGAGTTCAAGAAGTGCTTGGATAATGCTCTCAGACCCATGATGTCATTCTTGCGGTGTCCTGTGCAGGATTTTGCCTCCATGGTCCTTACAGGTTCATTCTTTGATTCTTTGATTCTCTGATTTTTCTCTGATTCTCAACAGCTTTTGTTAAAGAACCAAGAATTTGAGGAACAGTGGACCCATTGAGCAGAAAAGGACACACATCTGGTAGTTCTTGCTTGGCTTCTGCAGAGAACTGAAATCACTAGGTATAATTTGTGTCTTCAGAGACAAGTGAACAAATCATCTGAGGTAGCAGCAAATACATCACTAGGGCTGTCTACAGACACAAGTCTAGTGGTGAAGAAAGAATCCTTGTACAGATCATGAGAAGAAGGGGAGGTCTTGGTTCTATGGGTCTGAATACCAGCTGCCATCTTCACTGTAGAGAATTTTTTCATTGTTGTAGGTTCACTATTTATTCAGGCTGTGCATGCAAGTGTAAAACAAGGATTTAGTTTATTTGATCTAACAGTTTTTTTTTAACCTTATAAGATCTCCATAAGATTGACATTATCCTGCAGTAGTGTCACAGTTGGCAGTCATTTAATGCTTCATCTTGTGAGGTCAGGATTCCATGCCCAACTGCCTTTAGTAGGTCAGTACAGTAATTTTAAATGTCTTTTCTTTCAGATTTTTATCTTCTTCAATTATACCTTTCCACCCTACTATTTGTGTAATTTTCTTCTATCTGAAGACTCTTTACTGTTCTCTATTGCACAGCATGACAAATTACCCATCAAACCATATCTTTTCAGCCCAGAAATGCATGGTAACAGAGAGACATGGCATTATCACATGTTGTGTATTTTATTTCCTCACAGTTCATTCAAGGGTGTCACTTTATTTTCCTGCTTTCTTTTGTCATCACATGAAGATTAACTATTCTAGTGTTCCTAAACTTTAAGAATAGTTAGAAACACATCCTAAGCTCAGAACAATACATATACAATTCTGTATCACTTAGCACTTCCCCTGCATGGGAAAACGATATAAATGATTTTGGGTCCCCGCAGAAGCCATAATAAGGCTTCTGCATCCTTATTACACAGCTGAATAACCTGGGTGTGGGCAAGAGTATTATTTGCAGCCTCAGGCCATCAACCAAATTAACTGTGAGTCACCGCTCACTTTGACAGTGTGCACTAGGCTCTCTTGGGAGTTGTGAAACTCTCTGGGTCTGATGCATACTGTGTCCACAATCTGTCCTCTCCTCCCCCCTTTCTCTTTAATTCAAGATAAACACCAGTAATTGTAACATTTGTGCTAAGATATCTCCCAGGCATTGCAAGAGTCAATTAAAAAAATGAACTGTAACAGCTAAGAGTGTCAGCATCTAATATACGTATAGAAAAGACTTTTTTAGAAATTGTGATTAAGAAGACACAGGGAAATTTTGTTGTTGACAGCATCATCTAAAGCCCTCATTAGCATTCAAGAGGGACAGTTTGGTAGTTCATGGGCTCACAGATTCCACAGCATTAGTGCTCAGTCTGAATAGAACTGCAGGAGCAAACACAGAGCTGTCCTCATAACCTATCTCAGATGTGAGACAGGATCCCTGTTCTTCTTTACAAGGTATTTTATGCGTCAGTAGGAAGAATGATTGATTGAAAGAGGAATAAACCCCACTTCTGTAAGGCAAACTAGATGAATTAGGACTTTGGGTAATCAAAACGACCCTTGGGATGAAATTTGGCTGGAAATAACTTCATATGCTTTCATGTAAGAATTATTATAATTAACAAAATGCTGTCTATTTAATATCATTAATTTTATTATTTATTTAACTAATACTTGCTCCTAGAAAAGTGTGAAAACAGAACACAATAAGCTGAAAGTGGCATAGTGCCAAGAATCCCAAGACCCATTTGCAGACTTGTGTTAATGGTCCAGTAACTTAAAGAGTGGCAGATGCTGAAAGACTGGTCTTGAGAGGTGCTCAAAGAGCCAGAATTCCCAATAGTTAATATAGGTACAGATTTGGCACCACCCCATCCTCTGCAGCATTTTACTATGCACTTTGCAGCATTTACCAATTCTGTGCCTATTCTGAGTCTTATATGTTGGGATTTTTAAAATTCCAGGTTAGCATCATGAATAATGTAATTAAGTTATTTTTTCAAGCATATCTTTAGAAGTTCAATGGGAAGATTAGTATAGAAAAAAAAAGACATGAAGAATTTAGAATAAGCCTGACTTGTGAACCAAAGACAAAATATTTTACTTGGTTTTTGCAACTTTTTATGAAAAATATTGAAATTAATTTAAATGGGACTGGAATCTCTGGATGTTGCAGTTAATTTATTTTCTAATGTCTTTTAATCCTTTATGCATTCTAATGCTTTAGAATGTCAGGTGGAAACTAGTAATAGAAAATCCAGCTCCAGTATGTTTCTCTATGTATCTCTTTGATATAAATTTGTTGCTGCAGCTGATAAACAGAATTATACAAGCTTTGTCACAGAAATCACATAGTAAAATGTTCCAAAAAACTTGACAATGTTGACAGTTGTTTTCAGCAAATGGCTGCTTTACTGTAGCACTGTCAATGTTGATGTCCTTGTGTACATTTAAAAGAGCAATGTGATTAAGGCAAGCTTGTCCATGCTAGATATGAGCCAAGTTTTCAATCTCCTCATGGCACTGAAAGATTGTTCAGCTGTTGCAGACAAGGCAAGAGTAGCTGGCAGATTTCTGCCATTAAAATAAAAAAAAAATCCTTGTCTTTGGGCATGCATCTATAGGAATGTGTAACATCTGTTACTGACCTTAAATTCTAGATAAGAACAGCTTGTATTTGTAACTCAAATTCATATACCTTGGTTTAGGTGATGCACTTCCAAGGATATTACTAAAGATTTTTTGTAACAAGATATTTGTCTAGACAGCAGTCAAAAGAATGATATATTTCTGTTCATTATATGCTTCTGTTAATTGTTACAGTAGAGAAATGCCATTGTTCCCTAGAATCATTTTCACTGTAACTTATGTCCACCTTATATTGAATTTAAATAATCAATATTGTATTATATTCTGAGAATATTTCATATTTATACATGAAAATCAATGTTGGTGGTCTATCTAGAATATCAGTAATCTTTTCCACATTTTTTTTCACTCTTAAATAGATGAAAAGGGCAAAAAACTCATTTCTTTAACCTTTGTCAAGGGATATGGGCCTGATTTAACACAGTCATATATTCCATCCTATCGCCCCTGAATTCTTTATGTAAGATGTCAAAGCCATGGGACTTAGAAGATTTGTTGCTGTGCCTGAGTGTGGAAATAGTGGGAAGAAGTCAATATCAACAACATAATATCATAACAAACCCAGCAGGATTTTCTCATATAAATTAATGCAGAATTTCTTAGTCCAAACTTACTCATATTCTGCTTTGTATCTGTTAAAAACCCTTTTAAAAAAATCTGGATTTCTGACAATACCCTAAAGGAGAGAAAGGCATAAATTTCAGGTTGACTCAGGGTGACCAGTTTAAGTTTTTCCAGACACTCAGTGTGATGCTCTGCACATCAGGGACTAGTTAAGTCTGTTTAGGTAAGTATTTAGGTATGGCTCAGGGAGGTAATATGGAAAAAGCTGTGAAGCTATCTATAAATACTTTTTTTTCCTGACAGGCTTGTACAGTGAAAGAGCATGGTACTGAAGGGCAGCATTGGATAGTATAGCATTTGATAGTGTCTAATTACAAAACTGTCTTTCCTCATCTTGCAACCCAGTGACACATTCACTGTTTTCCAAAAAAATTCTGAAAAAAAAATGCCTTGGACAAAAGTCTTCCTCAAAAAATAAGCCCAACTTAAGCCCAGAAAATGGTCTATTCTCTATAAAGAATGAGGCTGGACTCTGATAGAAACAGAAGTTTATGACAAGGTATTTGAAGAGTGTGACACAGTACATGTAACAAAGGGAGGAAGGAGATAATTTAAAGATGCACTCCTCATCTTAATTCTAACATTTCCCTGTATTTTAAGACTTGATGCTATAATCTAAACATCTTTATAAAAAAAATCTTGTTATGGTAAATCATGGGCAGCATCAGCTGTGCCTCCTATAATTATTATGTTTCAAATAAAATAACATCAAGTGTAACAAGAAGGGCTTTCCTCTTAACAGAAACCAATATTAATTTAGCATTTTGCAGTGTTAGGTTAAAAGGTTGTGGTGCAGTAAACACCACATTGCAGGTAGATGTATTAATTTTTACACACCCTGTGAAATTTAGGGTGACAATACACTTCTTTTCTCCTACTGTTTTGGATAAATATTTGTAACACAATACTCTGAGCTCAGAGAACAGCAGTTTAACTCATATTTCATTCTCAGGCTCTGTGGATGAAAACCTGAATCTTCTAAAAGAAGGGCTCTAATTATCAACTAGTAAATCTCTCTCTCTCAGCAGTTATTATTTAAGGTAAGTTAGAGTGAAGAATTTCAAATCTGGACTTATTACTAAAGGAAATCTTTCATGCAGAATTGATGAAATGGAAGAGCTTCTCCCTGTACCCCATCTGCTCTTTGCTTTTTGTGTCCCTTCACTACAGCTGCAGTCATTACCAGGCTGACTCCATTCTGAAAAGCTAAAGCCACATTCTTCAGAACAGTTGCTTGGTGTTGGTCAGATTTCTCTGCCGACTTTTTTTTTCCATTGGAGACATGGAGGCTGACGCATAGTTTCCAAGAACTTTGCATGTCTTCTGTCTCCAGAATCGTCTCCTGAATCCCAAATATTTCTCAAATGCCTAGCAAAAGAATATCCAGCTAATTTTCAGCCTGAGTAGAAAGCCAGATGTCTGTGAAAGCGGATTGTAAAGTAATTATATATTTTATGTTATCTTGTTGTCTTTAATACATGTGTGCTTTCATTGTTACAGTTGAGCATTCACAAGATCTGAAGAGACTATGAAATCCCAGTAGTTCTAGCAGCAATTGCTGTCTTTGTTGCTCAGATTGTAAATTATATCATGCAATGATTTATGTAAAAAAGCAATAATGCAGCTTGAAAAAAGTAAAAGATGAGCAATAAACTAAACCAAAAGAGCTTGTTACCTTTCCCAAAACAACACTTTTTCATTTCTGACCTAGGTTTATTTTTTCCCTCCTTCTTTTAGCATTCTTTACATTATATACTAAAAATAAATGCCTTCAAGGGTCAAACTTTAACTCCAAAATTACTGCCTTTCATATCCTTTATTTTCCTTTCGTCATTAAAAAAAAAAATAAAGTCAAATTAACACAGAATAATTTGAAAAGTTAACAAAATTTTGTTTATGGGAAGTCTAAGTAAATTTTGTTTATGGGAAGTCTAAGTAAATGTAATTAAAATACCTTTAAAGATGTTATTTCCCTTCAATTGTCAACTAAATATTTTAAAGAACTGAAGTTTTAGACAGACTTTTTTTTTCCTTTCTTTTCCTAACAAAAAAAAGTTGAAAAAAAAAACCAGCTTCAAGGGACAGGACATGAACTCTTCAGTGGTCACTGTCCCCTTTCTAGCAAAATGAATAAGTTTTAGTGCACATAAGTTCTAGTTCTCTCTCAGAAAACTGTGCCTAGATACCACTGGGAAGATAAGGGCTGAAGATTGACACACAACAACTTGTGTCAATCTGAAGGGTAGCCTATAAGAAAATGCTCTTAACAGAACACCTGCAATTTGTTGTTATGTGCTGGTAGTGAAAACAGCAAAGCAACTGCTAAAAGAAACTCCTTTGCATCTTTAAGAGGAAGATACATGTACATAAATTTCATTTTCACAAATTCTTTAGAAGCTTGGAAGTATCTGGTTTTATGCAAAGTTTCAATATATTCTTTGGCTTTCTTGATTCATTTAAATCTCATAATAACACAGTTGTAATTCATGTTTGAAAATCATGTACTTTGGAAAACGGTGTTTCAGTCCTTGTAGAATAAATCTGCCCTCCACTTTAAGACCTGTAGTTGTGACTAAGTAAAAATATAAGTTCTGGAGAGAAAATATGAGAGGTTTGTGTTTGTATGTTTTTTTGTTTTATCTGTCTTTGTTTAGACAGTTGTATAATTAATTCAACTTTTACTGCCTCAGAAATCTAATCATACTTAAAATGAGAACTTATTCACAGCAATGTCTTTGGAAGATTTATTACTCAAGTATCTTAATTTCTATATGCTGATTTATAAAGCCATTTTAGATCTGTTACACAGCCTAATACAATGGGTAGGCTTTGCTCGTTCCAGGACCTCTAAAAATCTTGATGGTACCCTGAAAAACTGATATCCCTTGGTTATGATCAGAGACAGCACTAGAGCTTGAAGCTTTGCTTAAATCTACAATATTTGTCCTGGGAGGCGGTGAAAATATAACTGTGCTATGGACTGTGAGGGGAAACATATGTTTGGGGGATACGGGGTGCTTTCGAGCCCTGCTGGGATGCTTAGAAGAGGGCATTTGGGGCAGAGCTGCAGAATACACGGTGATGATATCAGTTTTGTGCCCCGTCATGCAGGTGTAGCCATGGCAACTCCAGGCTCCATATCGGGATATCCAAGTCCATCAGGTGAGTGGGTACATCTGAATTTGGGTAAGAAGTTTGCACATATGACAATTTTTCTGGCTGATACAAAGGGAGGAGGAAAGGTCACCCTGCCGCCCAGCTGGTGTCTCTTTTATACAGCTGATCCCTGAGCAGTGATGGCACAGATGCTGCAACTCATCTATGCCAGGGGACTAGTGGTGGTGAAAAGAGCGCTGTGTGCCTCATAATCCCATCCACCACCCCAACACCTTGGTCTGTTTTGTAGATAATCTATCCATTTATACATTGATGTATGTTTTTTTAGGAAAAATAACCTCAGGCCCAGGAATGGTGCTAATAATGATGGCGTAGTTTCAAAGACACTGTCTTGGCTCCAGTTCATGATTTCAAGGAACTATATCCAAGGCAGAATTCAGACCATTTTAGGACCAGAGATGCAATTTAACTGACTTCCAGGTGATGGAAGATTAAGGAAAATGAAGTACTGAATGTCTTGACCTTTGCTGAATATCTTTTTCCTACATCTGATACTGGCCCCCTCTGCAGGCAACAAAACTAACAGGGTCAATAACAAAATGCATTGTTTTGCTTATATGTACTTCCTTGGTCTATGTAAATTGTTCTTTAGCAGCAAAGTGCCCTACATACCCCTGAAGTAAAAGCAACAAAACAGACTGTTTTATGTATTAGTTGCTGAGTGGGCAATAAGTACCAGAAGGATTATAGGTGGAAGCATAAGCTTTAATCATCTACGTCAGACCTCAGAAAGGTGTATTATTAAATATTTTTTACTCTCTTTCCCTTTCCCCCCAAGTGTGGCAAGTTGGAACTGAAATTTTCTAAGACTCCAAGCCTTTATTTGTTCTTTTACACTGTTGTATTAATTTTGCACAAGGGCACATGTGCCTTTTCGTGAATGCTGCGGTTGTGTTCCATCATCATTGCCTTTATGTAGAGGTTGACCTGGAGGAGTGGGTGCCAGTGTGCCCAGTTTTGGTAGGGAAACTTATTATCTGTTATCAAAGACATGCTTTACAAAAAGCAGAAATACTAATTGAAATAGAAATGATCTTTTATTTCCATTGTCTGAAAGGTTTGATAATGACTTTTTCCTTTGTTAAAAATGGCATGTTACAAATTTGTCTTTCTTGGCAATTCAAGACCTTGTGCCCTCACTTAAGATTTCAAATCTGCAGGCAACTGACAAAACTATGGAGAGTCAGTTTAGCAATTGATTGGAGTAAGATGAAGAATTACACATTATGCTGAACCAATTTCTACTCACTAATTTCTGATATAGTTAAAAAACCTTTTCAGAACATCTTCATTTATAATAAACCTGTTTTTTTCTTTCCCTTGATTCTTCATTAGAAGGATGTATTGTTTGCAGTGCCTTAGCTCCTGATGTAAAAGTCACAAAACCCAATGGAAGTATATCTATGCATTTCACCAGGCTGCAGTTTGAAAGAATCCTGTACAAAATACATAATTTATGGCTCTCCAGCACAAATACCCTTTAATTTTACTGGAAGATTTGCTGGTCTGTATTAATATGTAGCATAATGCATTTTGTTACTAAGAATACAATTTAACTCTGTTAAATCTAAATAGTGTATCTTGAACTGTAATAGGTAGTACTCTATAAGGGATTCTGTAGCAATGGCAAAACTTATATTTATTTATATTTATTACATGGCAATGCTATATATTTTCATTTATGATATTAAGATAATTTCTCTGATGGAAAACTAGGGTTGTGGCAGCAATTTGAAAGTACTTCTTTTACTTTGTTACAGCCTTTTTTTTTTTTTTTCCCTCAAAGGATCAAGCACTAATTGAAAAAACAAGAGCTAAAACTTAATGGTCCAGTTCTTCAAACACATGTGGCAGCAAAAGTAATTCTAGTGAATAAGGAGTACTGCTCTCTTCCATTACATTACTGAGGAAAAGAAACACGTTGAGGGCTGACGCTTGCCATTTAATTTTTTCTTGCAATCCCCAGTATGAAAAGTAATTTAATGTGCCTTTTTGATTTTATTGTAGAAATAAGATTGGACATTCTTCCCCTGGCACAAAAAAAAAAAAAAAGCCAAGATTCCTTGATCCTTCTGATCTCTGCTTGTGTAAATATAAAAATTTTAAATCAAGCCATGCACTCTACTGTTGATTGTTTTAAGGTTACCACATTTATGCCTTTAAATAAAAACTTTTAAAAGAGTAATTTATAATTATGGACATCAATATTCTTATTTAGTTACATCCCAGTGCAATCTTTGCAGCTCGAAGAAGTGAGAATTTCAAAGTATTTACAATGTGTACATTGGGGTACTTCTGAGTAATTTCTTGCTACTAGTCCAAGCCAGCTCAGAATTTCACATCCTTGAACAAATTGACTGCTTTGGCTTGTTAATAGGTACCCTGCTATCCTGGTCTACTTTGTGAGTGGGTGGAGATGGGTGCCTTTGAAAATACCAATTGGTTGCTAACCATAATGAGTCAGATTTGTGTGAAAGTGGAGAAGTATGTAAAGTATGTAAAGTAAAATGGATCTACTGACATGCCTAGCACAGACCTTGAAAATAGAAAGGATGCTTTGCAAATCACCCAAAACTTGGGTTTGAGGCCATTGACAAGGTTTCTGACAGGGGTTTTGGGGAACAGATGCAGGAATGTTTAAGATGGTTGGCTGCATCTACAGGTAAACCAGCTCTGCAGGAATGCTGCGTTGGGAGTCCACATATAGCAAGGAAATCACTCTTTTTATAAGAGTGTTGAATGACTGTCATACTTTTGCTTTCTAAACAGGAAAGAAAGGTACATGGGATGTCTAAAAAAGGGGACTTCTGATTAAAAGTCTCAATATATTGTCCTTCCGTATTTTTACACATACTGTATCTCACTGGATAAAATCTGGAGACTTTTTTTGTTTTCCATTTGGAAAGAAAGAACATACTAATATCTTATGTTATTTAAACACCAACATATTTGAAGTTTAGGTGAGTTATTTTCTTTCCAAAAAAAGACATCGAAACAAAGTGCATTAATTTTTAATTAACTATTACATGGGAAACGGTGTTAGTGGAATTATTGTGAGAAACATCTTTGTCTTGGACTTACTATGATATTTATCAGACTTAAAAAAGAAAGACTTAAAACCAGGCTCCCCTGTTAGCTTAATTTGCTGACTTCTGCCAAACCCAGCAGGTCTATTCAGAAATATTTGCAGTCCTTCCAGGTTGGGACAGGTTGCTTGAGATCCTATAGGACACTGCTGACAGCATATAGAGCATTCCTGGGTTTACAGGCCCTTCATGATATTTCATGCAGCTCTTGTTTCTGTGGCTATGACCTGTTGCTGAGAGTCAAGCCACTATCTAAACATGAAGGACTTCAATCTCACAGTGTGCTGCTTTCCAGAGCAAGTGGTCATTTGTTCAAATTTCTCTTAACCACATTAGTACTTTGGTTTGCTGCTCAGAAAAATGCATCAATTTGCAGAAATACCGCTAGACAAGATAGAGGGGTTGCACTGGAAATACAGACTGCATTACTATGTATTATTAAATGTGCCAGGAGGAAAATATTACATTATCCCCAGTTTTATCAGTTAAAATGTTCTTCTTAATAAAATAATAAATGTTCAAACATTCAAAGTAGTGTAGCCAAAATCCAGTTTAGGAAATACCTTATTTAGCTATTAGCAAGATGATATGATGCTTAAACTCCATCTCTGACACCAGTTTCTCCACTGGTGCCATTGAAAATCGTATTTTTTTCATTGCACTAACAGATCTATCCAAAAAGCGAAGGGAGAAAATAGTATCAGAGAGTGATTTACATTACATTGAATTTTACTGCACCTTGGCATTGCAAAGGAATCTTTGAAATAGTTGAAAGCTACATAAGGAATAAGTCAGTTTCTAATTCACAGAAAAAAAATATTCTGAGGTAAGTGAGGTAACCAAAACATCGTGGCTTGAAGAGCATTCTGAATAGTTGCTGTTTCAGCTGTCTCAATCCTCAAGATACTATTAAAACAGACTGGCAGTAAAGAACACTCACACCTATTTTTCCTGAAAATATTAACTCTTATTCAGGTGGCTGATGCACACAATTAATGAATTAGTACATATTTTGTTTGCAGAATCAGAGATTTGCATCTAGGGGTGTGCAGCAATAAAAGAGAGGCTGATTTGACATCTTTAATTCAAATGTAAATACAAGACAGCTAGTCTGAAATTGGTGGGGTTTCTTTGGATTTATATCACTGCTGTTAAAAATAGAAACTGACAGACTATTTTTAGACAATCCAGAGCTGTTATAGGTTGGAACCTTGCAGCCCTGTTACCAACCGCCTTCATGAAAAACCTCAAGCATATTTGAAAATACATGATTAATTTTAATACAGTTTGGAATAATCCTTTACATGCAAACATGCCAAGGACTTCAGGAGTCTGTTTCCTGTCATAATTAATTGATGACGGAGAAAGGTCTTTTATCTCTGCAGAACGTTTAAGAGAAGCCCTGTTTATGCCACAGAAATTATTTTCTTCAGAGGACACTTGAAAGGCACCATAATATTTAACATAGCTAATTTCTAAACTGATGTGAGATGTGTTGACTTTGCTGATTCTTTGTCCTGGCTTCTTCAAAAGACAACAAAACCATTCGTCACCCAGAACAAGGAAGACCAGAAGTGTTAGCAACAAAGCTGATGGAAATTTCTTTTTTGCTATTCAATAGTTGTACAGCAAGAAGAAAGAAGCAAGTGGTGGTAGGGAAAGGAAATGCTCCTATTCATGGGGAATCCCACCTGCATGAATTCATTTAAGTGTACTCAGGCAGAAGCAGCGGGCAGGGCAACTAAGCTTCCCAGGCCTAGTAATTAAGTATAAAAAGCCTGTCTTCATCCAAACAGACGATCTATATTCTGGAAATTTCCACCATGCTTCTTTCTGAAGTCAAGCTTTTCTTTAAGTGCAGAGCAGCAGGATCACTAGTTGTTATGGGATAGCAGTGGTTGTAAAGTCATCCATGCTAAAAAACTAGGGCAATTTATTAAATCAACATGAGTGATCCATGTCACTATTAATTTGTTTGAACTTTATAACAGTGGATTTTGATTTTTTAGTTTTTAGGGTTAGGGTTTGTTGTTGGTTTGTGTTTTTTAATTCTGAATTCTTTGAATTTTCCATTGCCTGTCAGAGATCAGCTGTTGTCAGTGAAAGTTTGACATGAATGACAGTGGCTGTGGGTGGCACAGGCAGCATTAGGTCTTACCTTGGTGCTACTTGTAATTTGAGGAGACTTGAGCTTTTAAGCTTGGGCTTTGAGCTTGGGCAGTCAGAGGGGGAGAGAAGGATAATAGGGGGAAAAACAAAACAAAATTATAAAAGGAGGCTGGAAACCAGTGAAATGTTATTAAATTAGCAGCACTGCAATTCCTAGTTTTTCAGAAATACCAAACTAGATCTTCAAATGTGAGGTTGGCTTCACAATAAAGAAAAAGGAATGTCCAAATTAAAAAGAGAGATAGATATTAGGAGAAACTTTATGATGTGCTAGTCAGAGCCAGAAATGTCAGTGTTTAATTCCATGCATTTGTTATTTTTGTAATTTGTCTTCTGATTTTTTCACTTGTTAGTACTCATGATTTTTTCAATAGGAAAAATATTTATAAGGAGCTGAGTCTTAGAGATGCTGGATCTAATTCTCTGAGGTTTGCTTTCATGCAATCCTCCTAATATCCAGTGAATGGTCATAAAACTCCAAGTGCTGTTAACACTGATTGGGTTAAATTTATCATATTAACTTAGTTAAAATAATTAATTACATTATTTTGTTTTCTTTGATTTGTGTTGCATATAACTGAATGGAAATGGAAATTTTTTATTCTCCTTGTGATTCTCAGTCAAAGTCTAGCTATCCCTGTATCATTTGAACACTGAAGAGAGAATGATATTGAATGTGTAAATGATCTTACCTTCTACAGATGAAATAAAGGGTCCAGCAAAAAATTTATTCCCTATAACAGAATAAAATTGAACTGTTCAGCATGTGTAGCAACTCTTTTGTGGTGTCTCTTAAAAATTTAATTTTTGAAATATTTTATGCTAATGCTTGTCTTTATATCTTGAAGTAATTTCATTAAAACCACCTAAACTGTCATATATTGAGGAACATCTTCAAAGCCTTAGAAGTTCAAGGTTTCAAATCTGGCAATCAAGTATATGAGGTAAGGGAGAATTGACAATACACATGCCAAGCCTGGGGAAAAAGGTATTTTAGAAGACATAGCTTATAATGTGGGCTTTTAAACAGTATTTTCAGACATGTTTTTATACTTCATGCATCTTGAAAACGGAAGTAAATAAAATTTGTATGAATTTTATTTATACAAATAAAGAAGGGAAAAGAAACAAAGGTAAGTCAATTGTATACTTTTCAGAAATTCATGTAAACAAAATGATATCCCAACTTTACATTTTTCATATAGTAGGTGTGGAAGTAGATTTCCCTCCTTACAATGCATATCTGGATAAGGCACCTCCTACCAAATATGTTGGTTAAAAATTTGCAATTGTTCTTCTGTTATTAACATGAAAGTGTTCATTGAAATTGTTCATCATACTTGGGCATCTCAATCACAGAGAAATTGATAGGCATAAGAAGAGTTATTCTCTGTTGCAGCAAATAGGAGAAGGTGACAGGGGATCAGAAGGGCTTGGCTCATCCTTTAGAGTTATGGCCACACCAGAAAAAGCTGAAAAAAAGATTCTGCTCTGATTGTGTCTTCCTGTTTTAGAAAACAAATCTGCCTGCTGCAATGTGAATCCTCTGAGACAATCCCTGTGTTCCCTACCAAACTGGATTCCATCAACAAACCCAGTCATGTACACCCATCTTCTCTATTCCCTTTCTAGCCTGTCACTGCATACTGAGAGATACCCATCAGCTGAACATCCAACAATTCTAGTATGGCTATGAAAGAAGCAAAGCTGAGATACACTCTGTACCCAATTATATTAGCAAGTACCAACATGTTTATTCTCATGTTGACTTAACACAGCATTCAAAATGTCTCAAAATGGGAAAGTTGTCTACTTTCAGCTAATCTTTTCCTCCTTGTGGTAGTCATACTTCTGGCAGTTTAGAGGGGGCTAAATTCAGCAGTTGGACCCCTGCATGGTCTTGGTTTTGCCTTTGTGATTGCACTAGTGATCCTTGTGGCGTTGAGATGTTCCATCTCTCCTTGTTTCTGGAGGAAACACTGGCAGAAAGAACAGGTATTACAAATGTGAAATAGTGAGTGGAGAAAGTAGATGAAA